>NC_057806.1:215136149-215216135 GCF_018294505.1 Triticum aestivum
GCAGGGCAATAAATTCCTTTGTGTCCTGGGGCCGGACAGTATATGCAAATAATCGAAGCGTTACAGTTAGATTTGATATGACCCCACTGTAAGCATCGGGCACATAGAGTAGCCCAGCGATCGACAAGATCTTTGATTTCCTTGTCAATATAACCCGCAAGCGATAAATTTGCAATATGTGCCTTGGATAATACAGACGGCGGATGTGTGCGGTGGTGCCTATTTGAAAGCTGATGAAAGGAAACATTGTGTCAATTTAGGGTAAGTGATATTACAAGGAAATTGGAAATTGCCAATCTAGAGTAAATTCTCAGGAGAATCCCTTAGGCATTGAATGGCTGTGGGTAATGACTCCGGAGACACCGGAGATCCTATCGGATGAACCCTAACCGAGTGTTGCATCCTCGAGCACGAAGCCTCATGACTATTTGAATAATTGGATTCCATGGAGGCTAGAGGAGTGAGCCCAAATTTGCATAACTCTGAAGAAGTAGCTGGATTAGAGCCAGTAGGCTTTGTGACGGCTGATTTATCAACCTGAATAGCCATTGGGCCCCGATTAGCAACATGGTCAAGCCTTTCATCAGCATGCCATTAAGAGTCAAAATGCTTGTAACCATTGAAACGACCATTGAACAGATGAAAGTGGCAAACAAAATCCGACCAAATACGGTCCTTGAGGCCATGAATAAAATGTCCAACCTTGTTCCCAGCCACCGAGAAGCGAAATGACCTCTCAAAAATCTTAGTAACTTTGAACCCTAGATGATGTCCCCCAATGCAACACTGAAAATCCACACTGAAAGATTCTTCTGAGAGGGGAAAGGAAGCCGAGGAGAAGGAAACCACCAAGAAAATTTCCTTGGTATTGCGAGATGGAGAGAAATGCACCATTTCTCCAAACCACCGACGTACCTGATTGGCCACCGCAAGGCCAGGCTTGAAATCCCAGTGTAGTAGGCCTTCCATGGCATGGATCAAAGGCTAGATCCATGGTGAGAGGTGGAGCAGGTGGGAGAGGGAGAGGAGAGGAGAGGATCCATCTGTTGCAGAACGGTTGCCATCACTAGAGTATGAATGTTGAAGCTATGGTTGCGGCGGCAACGGTTTGAGATGCCAGTGCTACCTCTTGAGCACTGCGTTGGTTTTCCCTTGAAGTGGAAAGGGTGATGCAGTAAAGCAGCATAAGTATTTCCATCAGTTTTTGAGAACCAAGGTATCAATCCAGTAGGAGATCACGCTCAAGTCCCATGCACCTACTCAAACAAATAAGAACCTCGCAACCAACGCGATAAAGGGGTTGTTAAGACCTTCTCGGTCACTTACGAGAGTGAGATCTGATAGATATGATAAGATAATATTTTTGGTATTTTTATGATAAAGAGAAATAAAGATCGAAAGTAAAATAACGACAAAGGAAATAACTATGTATTGGAAGATTAATATGATGGAAGATAGACCCGGGGGCCATAGGTTTCACTAGTGGCTTCTCTCAAGAGCATAAGTATTACGGTGGGTAAACAATTACTGTCGAGCAATTGATAGAATTGAGCATAGTTATGAGAATATCTAGTTATGAGAATATCTAGGTATGATCATGTATATAGGCATCACGTCCGAGACAAGTAGACCGACTCATGCCTGCATCTACTACTATTAGTCCACATATCGACCGCTATCCAGCATGCATCTAGAGTATTAAGTTCAAGAGAACAGATTAATGCTTTAAGGAAGATGACATGATGTAGAGGGATAAACTCATGCAATATGATATAAACCCCATCTTTTTATTCTCGATGGCAACTATACAATACGTATCGGTTCCCTTTCTGTCACTGGGATCGAACACCGCAAGATTGAACACAAAGCTAAGCACTTCTCCCATTGCAAGAAAGATCAATCTAGTAGGCCAAACCAAACTGATAATTCGCAGAGACTTGCAAAGATAAACCAATCATACATAAAAGAATTTAGAGGAGAACCAAATATTGTTCATAGATACTCTGGATCGTAAACCCACAATTCATCGGATCTCAACAAACACACCGCAAAAGAAGATTACATCGAATAGATCTCCAAGAAATTCGAGGAGAACTTTGTATTGAGATCCAAAGAGAGAGAAGAAGCCATCTAGCTAATAGCTATGGACCCGTAGGTCTGAAGTAAACTACTCGCACATCACCAGAGAGGCCATGGAGTTGATGTAGAGGCCCTCCGTGATCACTGCCCCCTCCGGTGGAGCTCCGAAAAAGGCCCCAAGATGGGATCTCTCGAGTACAGAAGCTTGCGGCAGTGGAATTAGGTTTTCGGGGTGCTCCTGGATGTTTGGGGGTACGTGGACTTATATAGGAGGAAGAAGTACGTCGGTGGAGCAACAGAGGGCCCACGAGGGTGGAGGGGCCGCCCAGGGGGGTTAGGCGTGCCCCCTGCCTCTTGCCTTCCTCCCTTGTTTCTTGACGGCCACTCCAAGTCTCTTGGATCACGTTTATGGAGATAATCACGTTCCTAAAGGTTTCATTCCATTTGGACTCAGTTTGATATTCCTTTTCTTCGAAACCCTAAAATAGGCAAAAAACATTAATTTGGGCTGGGCCTCCGATTAGTAGGTTAGTCCCAAAAATGATATAAAAGTGTAAAATAAAGCCCATTAACATCCAAAATTGATAATATAATAGCATGGAGCAATCAAAAATTATAGATACCTTGGAGACGTATCAGCCCGTAGGTTTGGGATGCTATGTTTCATGCAGATATCCTAAGGTGATTTCAGTCGGTAGAATTTGCTGTCCTTTGAATGTCTTTGACTGTTGGGCAGTGTCCTTAGGACGGGTGTCTAGATCAGGTCTATTACCCTACCCTAGGTACATGTCATCATCATTAGCCCCCGAATGGTTTAGGCTCCGAGTGGAGATGGAGTTGAAGGTGGTTCCGACCCAATTTTCATGCTTCGGAAGCGTTTTACTAGGATTGGTGAACCATGCAGAAACTTCGACCTCATTTTCAGTCGCCTTGATCCTTTCCGAGGTTGTCGAGTGAATTTCGCTGATAAGCTTCGAATGCTGATATGGTATAAAATCTTTGGCGCGATCGACTGCACTGCTATCTCCGGATCTCACGGGATTCGAAATTTGGGGAAGTGCGCGGGACAGAGAGGACCGCAGCAAGCGGGGCGGATTAGGTAGGGGTGCCTCGATTCTTGTGCCTCCTTTTTCGCCACGTACCGAGCGCGCGCCTATTGCAGGATTTGACAGGATTGCCTGGGCTCACAAGTCAGTCGCTCGGAGATCAGGCTCATATAAGGCATCTGGGCCGGTGATTTCTGCACACTGCGTCCTATTTCCTCTCTACCTCCTCTGCTTCTCCACTGCGTTCGCCTCCACCCTCGAGGCCGCTGCCCAGCCCGAGCGCCACTCGCAGCGGTGGAAAAGGACAAGATGGCAGCCCTAGAGTGTGCGAAGAAGGTGACGGTGAAGACGAAGGGCAAGAAGACGAGCCGGGAGGGTCGTCGTCGAGATCTGGCCTGTCGCCCGTATAGATCCAGGGCGACTGGATTCTGTCCATGATCCAGCAGGAGGATCTGGAGGATTTGGTTGAGGGGGGATTGATTCCCCACGGTTCATGGCAGCTTTCGGAGGACGAGACCAAACCTCGGCCGCAGGAGGGTGAGTGTGTCCTTCTTCTGACTCACGTCGACCGCGGTTTCTCCCTGCCCCCATCATTTTTTCAGGGTTTTCTGAACTTTTTTGGAGCCCAACATCATCAGCTCTGCCCCAACACCATCATGTACCTTGCTGCATTCGTGTCCATGTGTGAGAATTTTCTGGGCTGTCGACCGCACTGGGGTCCTATAAACACTTTTTCACCTGTTGTTCTCAGTTTGTAAAAAGGCTAATCCGAGTTATGAGAGGACGCATGTGATCCAGATGTGTGGAGGTCTAGGGATCCAGATGAGGAGTAAAAGTACTTTCCCTGCTATGATTATTCCCGATTCAGTCAGAGGGTGGCAGTCGACCTAGTTCTATTGTAAGGACCAACCGACCCTTGGTCAGTCGACTGGCCTTCCCCCATTTTCCATAGAGCAAGTTGAGAAGCCTTCTCCCTTGAAAGTGACTCCAACTGAGAAAGTGGAGGTGAATATGTTGGTTGAGCGAGTAGTCCAACTTGTCCATGATGGTGCGATTGGCATGGACTTGTTAGAGGTGTTTCTTAGTCGACGCATCCAGCCACTCCAAGCCCGCGATCATCCAATGTGGATGTACTCGGGTATTGATGACATCACTCGGATCCACCCAGAGGAATTTGACGAGGAGACGGTGGTGCAGTGGCTGCAGGGCATCACTGGCAACAAGGACAACCCCAGGGGTTCTAGGAGGATTCCTCCACTCGACAACACCAATGAACCAGACAAGGCCCGACTCTTTTCTTCCGAGTGTCTTTTGTTTTGTCATGTATTTGTTCTCGAAACTGATTGATATCCACTCGACTCCGTGCCTTGCAGATCTACAGTGAGATGTATTCGATGCCCAACGGAGAGCAGGAGCAGGAGCAGGAGGGAGAGGCGAGCGGGGGTGATAGCGGCGATTGGCATTCTGACGGAGGAGGATACGAGGAGAGTGAAGACTCGAGCAGTGATGAGGAGTTCGACTCTCCACCTCGCTCGGAAAGACGCTCCAAGTAGAGGCAGGACCCAGCAAGTGTTCCAGGCAAAGTGACTCCACCGACCGGACAGACCTCAAAGCACACTCGAACATCTTCTCCTGTGTCGACTGAGAAAGCTCCGAAGTAGCCCAAAGTCGCTCCATCAAAGCCCCGAAAGGTCTTTCCCAAGATTAAAGTGGCCGTCCCCATCGCTTCTCGGTAATTATTGTGCTCGACCTCTTAGTTTTTGCATGACTCGATCTTTGGTCGACTCACTTTCCTGTTTTGACCGAACGAATTCTGAAATTTGCAGTGCTGCTACCTCTGGGACTTCTATTTATAAAGATGATGATGAGGAGGAGATGGAAGACGCGGTCACTTCCAACGCAGGTATAATTCTTGACATCTTGTCTTTACTTTACCAGCCACTTTGACGGTCGACTAAACTCTTGCAATTGATTGCTTTGCAGCTCCGCCCAATGTTATTGAACTTCCATATGACGATGAAGATGTGCCATAGAGACCCATGGGAAGGAGGGACAGGACTTCGAGCAGGAAGGCACCAACTAGCAAGACGTCCCAGTCGACGCCGGTGACTGAACCAGTGATTCAGCAGTCCGGAGACCTCAACCGGGCTTCTGTTACTTTTGCCATTCCAGTGTCGACTGAATGCCCTTCATCGTCGACTACACAAGTCCCTCTTTCGTCTATACAAAACCACGCCTCAGATCCTCAAGCTATCGCGATTGTTCCACCGTCTCTGTTGTTCATCACCAATCAGATTCTGGAGGGTCAGTCAAGCGCTGCTAAGGAAGCTATACGCCAAGCAGGCCTGATGATGGAGCGGATGAAGACGGTGCATGAGACCGGCCAAGCTGCCTATGATGCCAGTGCAGCTCTCCAAGCCAATGTCCAGGTCAGTTGATTTCCTACAGACCCTCCAACTTGATGCTTGAGAACTGCTATTTTCTTATTCGTAAGATGTCCGTGGATGATCGTTTTCACACTTTCAACGTTCATGCGCATCTGTTCACCCACTAGGTGCATTCCTTTACTACACAATCTTCTTCTCTTGAATCACCGTCGAGTGAACTTTCAAATCAGTCCCCGAGACCGCCGTCGAATGTTTGATTCGGCGGGGGTCTTGAATATCTGTTGATAAAAAATCCACTCGGTCTTGAACGGATCCTATCGAGTGAGTTCTTAAACCAGTGGGGGCATGCCAAGTGCACCCACTGGGTGAAGGCCCCGAGACCGTGGTTGACTGCGGGCAGTCGGCCGTGGTCTGAGACATTTTTTTGAGCGACTAGACTGACCAAGTCGAGTACCAGTGGGGGCACGCCAAGTGCACCCACTGGGTGCAGTCCCCGAGACTACTGTTGAATGTTTGATTCTGCAGTAGTCTTAGAATCTTTTCACTCGGAAGTGAATAATCTTTGATTCTGTCCACTGGTATATCTTTTTAACTAACTTCAGAAATCATGTGAGATCACCTCCCAATTTGCCGAATTCGAGAGGAAGCAGATCCAGCTCAATCTTGACTTGGAGTTGGCGAAGCAGAACTTGTAGAACGCCAAAGACGAAACAGCTAGTATGGAAGGTAAAAACTTGTCGACTGTGGGATTAGGCTGTCTCTCGAGTCATGTCCTCATTCTTCTCTCTGAACCGAGTGCCGTGCTGCTTGTTATATATATATATTAGAGAAAATGAGGCAGGCTCTGGCACACAAGGACCTTGATCTCGCTGCAGCACAGAAGGAGGCTCAGGAGAAAACAACAGTCGCCGACAAGAAGCTCGATTCAGTCGGGGCGTTAGAGGAAGACAACGGCAAGCTGAAGACTGCTCTTGCCGAAGCTAACAAAGAAGTGACCCATCTGAAGAAGGACAAAGTAGCCTTGAATGACAAGATTAAAGATCTCTCTCGGAAGAGAAATGACCTGGAGGCTTATCTGGGGGGACTCGCCAAGAATTTATTCCTTATGCTTGAAGGTATCTTATCTTGTCCGACTGTTTCGCTATCGTCGATTCACCATAAAGCCGTCGACTCATTAGTTCTTTGTAATTGCAGAATTCTGCGAAAACTTTGAGGAAGAAATTGGGTGGATTGAGACAAGCTTGGACCCCATCAATTCCCCTGTAAAGGATGAAGCTGCCATGAACGTGCTTCGACTGGAATCCCGTCTTGCTAGTGTTATAGATTACCTCGCTTGACTGAAGGTTGCGCTGTCGCGGTTTGACACGGTGCTTTGGCCAAAGGAGACGCTCCAAAATGAACACGAGTCTTTGATGACTCGACTCAATGAGATCCCTGGTCGAGTGCAGGAATGGAAGAAATCGTCTGCTCGGTGCGGTGCTGACGTAGCTCTGTCCCTTGTTCGCGTCTATTGCAAGGAGGCCAAAGAAGAGAAGTTAGCAGCGATCAAGGTTGCCAACACCAAGATACTTGACTTCCAGTCTTTTATGGAGACCTTCATTGCTGCTACTACTCGAATTGCAGATGGAATCGACCTAGATGAGTTTGTCGAGCCTGCTAGTCCTCCTCCTGTGGAGTGAACAAAATTTTACGATCCGATTAAATTTGCCTCGGTATGCCGAGTGGTTTTGTAACCGTTAAACTCCTTCGGGCTTGATGCCCGAGTAGTTTAATCTGCGGTCTAGAACCTCGTGGGATTTATCTGAACTTGGTTTCTCCTTAAATATGTTTATCTTTATTTCCGAATGGAACTTGTATCTTCACTCGGAGCAGAATTTTGTTCTTGTGATGCAACTCTAAGGAGGGGGTCACAGACGACCTGCACCTCGTCGTTCTTGCAGATCAGGATGGAGCGCACAGTGTGCTTGTGGCGCAGCTCCATGGAGAAAATCGCAGTCAACCTGCACCTCATCGTCCTTGCAGATCGGGATGGAGCACACATTGGACTTGTGGCGCACCTCTGATGAGAAAATCACAGTCGACCTGCACCTCGTCATCCTTGAGGATCAGGATGTAGCGCACATTGTACTTCTAGTGCAACTCTAAGGATAAGGTCGCAGTCGACCAACACCTCGTCGTCTTTGCGGATCAGGATGGAGTGTACATTGTACTTGTGGCACAACTCTGAGGATAAGGTTGCAGTCGACCTGCACCTCGTCGTCCTTGTGGATCAGGATGGAGCGTGTGGCCAAGTCCTTGAGCGATAGAATCGTTTTTCACTCGAAGCATGTTTTAAACTTAGGCGAGTACGGAACTGCAGCTAAGCCCCCGAGTGAGAGGATTGCTCTTCACTCGGTGGGATTTCTTCAAACTTAGGCGAGTACGGAACTGCAGCTAAGCCTCTGAGTGGGAGGATTGCTCTCCACTCGGTAGGATTCTTTAAACTTAGGCGAGTACGGGACTGCAGCTAAGCTCCTGAGTGGGAGGATTGCTCTCCACTCGGTAGAATTTTTTAAACTTAGGCGAGTACGGGACTGCAGCTAAGCCCCCGAGTGGGAGGATTGCTCTCCACTCAGTAGGATTTTTTAAACTTAGGCGAGTACGGGACTTCAGCTAAGCCTCCGAGTGGGAGGATTGATCTCCACTCGGTAGGTTTCTTTAAAATTAGGCGAGTACGGGACTACATCTAAGCCACCGAGTGGGAGGATTGCTCTCCACTCTGTAGGATTTTTTAAACTTAGGCGACTACGGGATTGCAGCTAAGCCCCCGAGTGGGAGGATTGCTCTCCACTCGGTAGGATTTTTTAAACTTAGGCGAGGACGGGACTGTGGCTAAGCCTCAAAGTGAGAGGCATGCTCCTCACTTGGGAGTATTTTTTAAACTTAGGTGAGTACGGGACTGCAGCTCAGCCTCCGAGTGGGAGGATTGCTCTCCACTCGGTAGGGTTTTTTAAAATTGGGCGAGTACGGGACTGCAGGTAAGCCCCCGAGTTGGAGGATTGCTCTCTACTCGGTAGGATTTTTTAAACTTAGGCGAGTACGGGACTGCAGCTAAGCCTTCGAGTGGGAGGATTGCTGTCCACTCGGTAGGATTTTTTAAACTTAGGCAAGTATGGGGCTGCAGCTAAGCCTCCAAGTGAGATGCTTGCTCTTCACTCGGTAGGATTTTTTAAACTAAGGCAAGTACGGAACTGTAGCTAAGCCCCCGAGTGAGAGGTGTGCTCTTCACTCGGTGAGATTTTTTCAAACTTAGGTGAATCGGATTCGCAGCTAAGCCTCCGAGTGAGAGGCTTGCTCTTCACTTGGTAGGATTTTGTTTTTGAAACTTAGACGAATCAGATTCGCAGCTAAGCCACCCACTGGGGGACTTTGGAAACATGTATAAGTAATAATAATCATTTAGGAGACTGTAAAACCATGTCTTTGATAAACAAACTAAAAGGTACTTCTTATTACATCTCAATAGTCTGAATGCTTAAGTATAAAAATGGCGGAGCAGCTCCGCATTCCTAGCGCGTGGCTCGTCTTTCTTGTGTTCCACATCGTATAGGTGGTATGCTCCATTGTGGAGCACTTTGGTGATGATGAAGGGGCCTTCCCAATCGGGAGCAAGCTTCTGTGGTCATTGCTGATCCACTCGGAGAACCAGGTCCCCCTCCTGAAATGCTTGACCTCTTACGTTTCTAGCATGGAACCGACGAAGGTCTTGCTGATAATGGTCGACCTGATCAGGGCCATCTCTCTTTCCTCTTCCAAAAGATCAACAGCGTCTTGCCGGGCTTGTTCTACTTCTGCCTCTGAGAAAAGCTCTACTCGCGGGGCATTGTGGAGTAAATTTGTCGGCAGCATGACTTCAGCTCCATAGACCATGAAGAAGGGAGTCCGGCCAGTCGACCGATTTGGCATTGTTCTCAGACCCCACACTACTGATGGTAATTCATCTACCCAGGCACCAGCCGCATGCTTGAGGTCGCGCATCAATCTGGGCTTCAACCCTTGGAGGATCAAACCATTTGCTCCTTCCGCTTGTCCATTCGACTGTGGGTGAGCGACTGAAGCATAGTCGACCCGGGTGCCTTGGGAAGCACAGAAAGCTCTGAAGACATCTGAATCAAAGTTTGAACCGTTGTCTCTGATGATGCTGTGCGGGACTGTATATCTGAATGTTAACTCTCTGATGAAGCTGACAGCGGTACTCGAGTCGAGGTTCTTGATGGGTTTGGCTTCAATCCATTTAGTGAACTTGTCGACTGCAACAAGTAGGTGGGTGAAACCACTTCTGCCAGACCTCAGGGGTCCAACCATCTCCAACCCCCAACCAGCGAATGGCCAGACGAGTGGAATGGTCTTCAAAGATGAAGCGGGCTTGTGAGACATGTTGGTGTAGAATTGGCAGCCCTCACACTTGTCGACTATTTCTTTTGCCATTTCATTTGCACATGGCCAGTAAAAACCTACTCGATAAGCTTTGGCCACGATTGTCCGAGAGGACGCATGGTGACCACAGGTCCCCGAGTGGATATCATTGAAGATCATTCGACCTTCCTCTGGGGTAATGCATCATTGAGCAACTCCAGTCACACTCTCCCTGTATAGTTGACCACTTATCACAGTGAAGGCTTTAGATCGACGGACAATTTGACGCGCTTCATCTTCCTCTTCTGGAAGCTCTTTCTAGGGAATATATGTGATATATGGAACTGTCCAATCACGAATGACGACCAAAACTTCCATGATTAAGTCGACTATGACTGGGATTTCAACTTCAGTCGGATCAGTAGAACTCTTAGGCTGCAGGGGTTCTTCCGTGAAGGGATCCTCTTGAACTGATGGTGTGTGAAGATGCTCCAAGAACACATTGCTGGGAATGGGCTCCCGCTTGGAACCTATCTTTGCCATGTCATCCACTGCCTGTTCTTCAATCCGGGAATGTGGTGGAGCTCTAGCCCTTCAAACTTCTTTTCTAACTTTCTCACTCCATTGCAATTGCCAGTCATAGCTGGGCTTCTGATGTCCCACTCCTTCATCACTTGATTGACCACCAAATCTGAGTCATCATAGACCATTAGGCGACGGATGCCGAGTGAAATGGCCATCCACAACCCATACAGAAGTGCTTAGTATTCAGCTTCATTGTTGGAGGAATCAAAGTGAATCTGAAGCACATAACTGAGTTTGTCACCTCGCGGGGATACCAGAACTACTCCAGCACCAGAACCATTTAACATCATGGATCCATCAAAGAACATGGGTTGGTTGCTGCTGTTCGATCCACTTGACGAGGAAATATGCTATTGCTTGGGACTTGATTGCTTTCTTTGCCTCAAACTTGTTATCCAACGGAAGGAGTTCAATCGCCCACTTTGCCACTCGACCAGTCGCATCTCTGTTGTTTAGAATTTCTGACAATGGAGCATCACTGACGACTGTGATAGAGTGATCTGAGAAATAATGTGGAACCTTCTTCGTGGTCAAGTAAATTCCATAGACAAGCTTCTGGTCATGCGGATATCTCTGCTTGGGCGGAGTTACGACTTCAGAAATATAGTACACTAGGCGCTGAACCTTGTAGGCTTTACCTTCTTCTTCCTGCTCGATCATGAGTACTGTACTGACAACTTGTCCAGTGGCTGCAATATAAAGTAGTAAAGGCTTTTTTCTGATTGGAGCAGCGAGCACCGACTGGGTGGAAAGCAGGGTTTTGAGATCTGCAAACGTTGCGTCAGCTTCAGGAGTCCACTCGAACTTATCAGATTTATTCATCAATCGGTAAAGTGGCAATGCCTTTTCACCGAGACGAGAGATGAATCGACTCAAAGCGGCCAAACAACCCGTAAGCTTCTGAACATCGTGTATGCGCACAGGGCATTTCATTGGGAGTATTGCGCCAACTTTCTCTAGGTTTGCATCAATCCCACGTTCAGAAACAAGGAAACCGAGTAACTTTCCACCTGGAACTCCGAATGTACACTTCGATGGATTAAGCTTGATATCATATCTTCTCAGATTGGCAAAGGTTTCAGCGAGGTTAGTCAGCAGGTCAGAACCTTTATGCGACTTAACCACGATGTCATGCATGTATGCTTCCATATTCCGACTGATTTGAGTAAGCATGCACTTCTATATCATGCACATGAATGTGGCACCAGCATTCTTGAGACCAAAGGGCATAGTAACATAGAAAAAGCACCCGAATGGGGTGATAAAAGCTGTTTTTATTTCGTCGGGTCCATATAGTCAAATCTGATGTTACCCAAAATATGCGTCCAAAAAGGACAATCGCTCACATCCCGCAGTCGAGTCGACTATTTGATCGATGCGGGGGAGAGGGAAGTGATCTTTCGGGCAGGCCCGATTGATATGCTTGAAGTCAACACACATACGGAGTCAATCATCTTTCTTGGGGACCATGACGATGTTGGCGAGCCACTCGGAGTGGTAAATCTCTCAGATGAGCTCAGCTGCCAGAAGCCAAGCCACTTCCTCGCCAATTGCCTTTCTTTTCTCCACGGCAGACCATCGGAGATGCTCTTTGACAGATTTTGCTTTTGGGTCGACTCGCAAATGGTGCTCAGCCAGTCCCCTGGGTACACTTGGCATGTCAGAAGGTTTCCATGCGAAGATGTCCCAGTTCTCACGGAGGAACTGGATGAGCGCTTCTTCCTATTTGTTGTCGAGTGTTATTGAGATATGAGTCGGAGCAGTATTCGGATTAGTAGGGTGAATATGAACTGACTTTGTTTCACCAGACAACTTAAATGCAGAGTCTGAAGGAGGCTTCTTAGCTCTCAACAAATCACTCGGATCTGCAGTCTTCTTGTATTTTTCCATTTCTACTGTTGCCATCTGTTCATCGGCAATCTTTGGGCCTTTCTGGAAACATTCTTCTGTTCACTGCCGATTACCAGTGACTGTAATCACGCCCCTAGGGCCAGCCATCTTGAGTTCGAGGTACACATAACATGGTCGAGCCATGAAACAAGCATACGCAGTTCTGCCCAGGATAGCATGATAGGCACTGTGAAAATCCACAACTTCAAATGTCAAATTTTCCTTACGGTAATTCTTTGAATCACCGAAAACCATGTCAAGAGTGATCTGGCCAACTGAATCGGCTTTCTTTCCAGGGATAACTCCGTGGAACTGCATGTTGCTCGCGCTGAGCTTGGACATCGGAATGCCCATCCCTCGGAGGGTCTCAGCATACAAAATATTCAAACCACTGCCACCATCCATCAAGACTTTGGTCAATCGGGTGCCCCCAATGACCGGGTTGACCACCAACACTTGCCTCCCGGGGGCAACGCGCGGCAGGTGGTCGAACTGGTTGAATGTGATGGGAGTCCTTAACCATTTTAGATACGTAGTTGTTGTCGGAGCAACCATGTTTACTTCTCTGTTGATGACTTTCAGTCAACTTTTACTTTCAATGTTAGCAAAAATCACCAAAGTGGAATTGACATTGGGAAATCCATCATCATCCTCTTCCTTGTCCTCATCCTTATTAGATTCCTTCTCTTTCTCACTGGGTTGTTTTTCTTGGAACTGCTGTATAAGGACTCGACACTTTCGAGTGGTATGTTTGGGATAAATCAGATTACCCTCTTCATCCTTCTTGATGTGAATTTGACATGGCAAATCCAACACATCGTTCCCTGCTGAATCCTTCACCTTTTTGGGGACCCATGGCCCTTTTGGTTTTCCCTTGAATTTTCCCCGAGTCACTGCTACGGCTTCATCAGGAGCGGCGGGTTCGGCCTTGCGCTTCTGTTTCTGATTGGAATTTCCTCCTCGGGCTTCTTGGGCGACTGGTTTGGTCTTGCCGCTACGGAGTCGGTCATCTTCTTCGCCGTTTGCGTACCGAGTGGCTATTTCATCTTTCGGGTCAGGGTCATGTCTACTGTCCAACCGAATTTCAGGTTAAGCTCCCGATACCGAACGCCCTCCTTGAAGGTGCAAACTAGTTGATCCAGGGACACATTCTCCACAGTGTGATGCAGAGTGGTCCACCTCTGGATGTAATCCCTCGAAGTTTCATTCGGTTTTTGCACACAATGCTGCAATTCTGCCAACCCTGCAGGTCATTTGCATGTGCCCTCGAACGTTCTGACAAACACTTGGGCTAACTCCTCCCAACTAAATATACTGCCCGGAGCCAACTGATTCAACCAAGCCCCAGCTGAACCTTCAAGCATCAGGGGAAGGTGCTTCATGGCCACCTCATCGTTTCCACCACCGATCTGTATAGCCACCCGGTAATCCTCAAGCCAGGTGTCAGGCTTCAATTCACCTGTGAACTTACTAACTCCAGTCGCCAACCTAAAGTTGGGAGGTATGTGTGCAGCCCTGATGCCTTTGCTAAAACATTCGGGACCAGAAACATGCACTTTGCTTCCAGTCGGGCGATCTATGTCCTGCCCTTCTCTGTGTGCTCGGTTCCTGTCCACCAGACCATGCACCAGAATTGACCTCGCATCAAACCCTGGCTCTCTAGGGTTGACTAGCATCCTCCGCTCCTCGCTTTATGGGCAACTATCACCATAATGCTGGGGCACATATGATCCGCCCCTCGGAGGGGGCGTCGGCACTCGACGGCGGTCATCACAGTCGAGCCGATGATCGTGCTGCTTGTGGTTCCGACCCAACTACTGTCCTTGGCGATGCCCACGTCCCTCACGCCGCAGAGGTGATCTTGTCCTGTGAGCTGACTGGACTGTGTCGGCCATCATAGATCTGCCATGAATTCCATTACGTGACTGAGACACTGCAGTGTTCTGCCCTCCTGCTGCCCGGAGCAACGCTCTGATATGCATCAAACCACTGCCAGCCTTCAATTGGGACGGCCGAATAGACTTTGCTATATGGGCTGTAGCTGTAAGATTCTGAATCGGAGTGCGGTATACCTGTGGTTCAGGCGGGAATAGTTGTCGCTCCTGTCGACCGGACTCAGGGATTGTCATAGCCCTAGCTCAGCCCCTATAGTTTTTGCTTGATATTCATGTCATCATGTTTAAATTCATATGAAGGGCAAGAACCACGAAAATGCATTCAGTGAAGCAAAAATGTCCTAAAATAGTTTTGTAATTTTGGAAAGAGCTATACATCAATCCAGAATTCTGGAACAAATTTATGGAATATTTTGGGACATTGAATTTAAATCATATTGTATTTGAATTTGGATCTATATTCTTAATATGTAGAATATATATTCAAATAACTTTGAAATATTCTATGTGCATCGGGAACAATCCAGTTAGCAACATAAAAATATTCAAAGGTTTATTGGAACTGTTTGGATTCTGTTTAGAAGTTGAAAACAGTGGCAAAAAAACAAAACAGAAAGAAAAATAGAAAAGGATAGAGAGAGAGAGAAGCCTAGCCACTTACCTGGCCGGCCCAGCTGGCTAGCCCAGCCCACCGGTAGCTTGCCAGTCGTCTTCAACCCCCGCCAACCGAAGCAGCTGCGTGCTGGACGCGCGCGCGTCGACGCCACCTCCTGCTTCGCGCTGTCCCGCGCGCCCCCATCCCTCTCCCCTCGCCAGGGAGATGCCCAAAGCTCTCTCTCCCTCTCCCCTCTCTCCTCTGGATGCCTCCCTCTCCCTAGCGCCCATCCCCAAGAGAATTGAGAGCCCCGCCTCGCCGCCGTTCGCTGCCAGCACGCTCCCCATCGTCCACTCGCCCAACTATCGTGTCACTCGAGTCCGCCGAGCTCCTCCACGTCGCCTCATCAGCAGAAACGAACAGGGAAGCGCTGCAATGCCGGGTTCGCCATCATCTCCCACCTTCAGCCGCCGGATGCCGCCGCCCGATTCATCTCTGTAGTTCGTCCCCGAGCCTGACGAGACCTCCATACGACTCCCTGTGAGCCCCTCTCCCTTTCCCCTCATACCCCATGGTGGATTTGGTCCGATAGCTCGATTCCCGCCATCACCGAGAGCTTCCGCCATCGTGTCTCATCGCTGCCGTGGCCTGAGCTCGATCTACTCACGTCCGAGCACGCGGTAGTGCTCGAGGAGCTCCCCTGGTGCTCCTGCGCCTCTCAACTTGCTCACTAG
Organism: Triticum aestivum; assembly: GCF_018294505.1. Lineage (NCBI taxonomy): Eukaryota > Viridiplantae > Streptophyta > Magnoliopsida > Poales > Poaceae > Triticum > Triticum aestivum. The sequence goes on from NC_057806.1 coordinate 215,151,756, forward strand.
CGAGATGTAGCCCCGCGCCGCACCTTGCTGAACTCCGGCCGCCGCGGAAGCGGACACCGTCGATGATTTAGGTCGCCCCCGGTGACACCACTAGCCCAGCCGACGTGGACGAGGTCCAGCTCTCCAACGGTGCCGTCCGCGTGTCGAATGGCGCCCGGAGCCGTGTTTCCGAGCACCTCCACCGTCGCGGGACCTTGCCGGCGTGTGAACTCCGGCTAAACGCCGATTAGGACTAACCCAATGACCCACTGGGTCATAGGCAGGCGGGCCCATTGCCTTGTTAACTTTAGTTAAGTTTTTTATTAAACCTAATCAACCCCGCTGATACTAACATGTGGGGCCAGCCCCTGCTAATTACCTAGTATAGGTTTAACTAAAATAGGATTAGCCCTGAGTCACTAACAGGCGGGTCCCCCAGGTCAGGTTTGACCTGGACCAGCACTGTTGACCATCTGACGTCATAATGACGCAGTACTGACGCAATAAGCTATTTTCTGGGTTTAATTTAATCCAGGAAATTCCAGAAAATGTTTTAAACTTCTAAAAATCATATAAAATCAACTGTAGCTCAGAATGAAATAAATTATATATGAAAAATGAACAACAAAATCCAATCTATCCATCTGTACCATTTTCATGCATGTTAGAACAACTTATGGCTGTTGTTTAGGCCAAATCATATAAATGGCATTTAAATCCTCACATATGGAGTTTGAATTTGAACCTAGGGTTCAAACCACCTCCATTTAACATGTTGCTTGTTGCATTAGCTCAAACCACAGCATATTGACATGTCATGATCATGCATAATATTGTGCATTGCATTGATTGTGCTCTCCTTCTCTGTTGCCGGTATTTGTCCCCTCTCGATAGACGTGCTTCTGACGATGAGTTCGATGACACCGATGAAGAGCTATAATATCTTCAGAAGTGCCAGGCAAGCAAAACCCCCTTGTTCATTCCAATACAATCCCACTCTCTCGCTCCTGCTCTCTTTTACTGCATTAGGACAACAACGATTCAACCGTTACATGCTATGGTAGTTGAACCCCTTTCCTCTGCATGACCTATCATTGCCACAGTAAATAGATGAAACCCACTAGCATGAGTAGGAATTGTTTGAGCCCTGTGTGCCTACTCATTCATGCTTGTTGTCATGCCTGCTACTGCTTAGAGTTGAGTCATGTATGATTCATCGCGAATGAATTGGAACATGGTGAACATGTCCTACCGTTGAGAGCTAAGTGTGTGAACACGATTTGGTAAAGGTAGCGGTGAGAGGCCATGTAGGAGTACATGGTGGGTTGTCTCATTGCAGCCATCTTCAGGAACTGAGTTCTGTGTTTGTGATCCATGAACAGTTACTACCAAACATTGGGTTCCGGTAACTCAGCCCCTCTCGGCTTATTAATCAACTCGATCTCTGTCCAGGAGTTGCAACTAGTTTCTGGTGTTTGTAGGTAGTGTTAGTAGTCTACCAAGTGGCACCCGGTACAGGTGAGCTTGGGACAGACTAGGCACAGTGGCATGGTGTACCAAGTGGCACCCGGATGGTGGGCTTGGGAACCCTGCACACATCGTTTGGGCCGTGAGCGACACCCCGGCCGGATCTCCTTGCGGATGGAACCCGAATAGGCGATAAACCTGGACGAGAGACTTGTGTGGTTAGTCAGGTCGTGGCTAACTCCCTCACCAGGCTTCCGCTTGAAGGTTGTCGAGATACACGACATGTACATGGTGGTAAGTGGCGAGAGCATGTGTGAAGAAGTACACCCCTGCATGGTTATCATTATCTATTCGAATAGCCAGATTCCTCGGATATGGAAACTTGGACCCCTTGCATAGTTCATAGACAAGTGAAAGTCGATACTCTAAAATGTGCAAGATAAGCGTGAGTGCTATGGATGGCCTTCTCGTAGGGAGACGGGAGCGGATCCATAGTGGTGTATTGATATGGTGAATATGTGGACTCGTGTGCGCCACCCCAAAAGAGATACTCGCAGTCATAGTATAGGATAGCCACTGAGTCAAAGCTGGCTTGCTGCAGTCAAACTCCACCACCCCCTTTATTGATACCGATGCATATGTAGTTAGTTCTGATGTATGTCTTGTTGGGTACATTTGTACTCACGTTTGCTTATTTTATGTTTTGCAGAGAGACTTCAGTCTTGCTAGTAGTTCCATGTGGACTTCGACATTTAGCTTGATACCTCAGCTACGATCTTGTGCCCTCGGCAGGATCTGGTAGATAGTCAGGCTTCTCAGCCTTTTTCATTTCTAGAAGTCTGTACTCAGACATGTTAAGCTTCCGCATGTGCTTTGACTTGTATGCTCTGAATGTTGGGTCATGAGACCCATGTTTGTTTTATCTGGCTCTTCGAAGCCTAATGAATAAATACTTGAGTAGTAGAGTTATGTTGTGATGCCATGTTGTATTTACACATATCGAGCATATTGTGTGTATGATTGAAATGCTTGGTATGTGTGGGATCCGACAATCTAGTTGTTTATCCTTGGCAGCCTCTCTTATGGGGAAATGTAGTCTAGTTCTTCCATGAGCCATAGTAGTCCGCTACAGCCCGGTTCATCGGAGTCCTGCTAGCCCAGCACTACTGCTCAGGCCACTTGACTGGTCGGCATGTGTTTCACTTCGTTCTTGTGTCTGTTCCTTCGGGGAAATGTCACGCGGTGACATCCGGAGTCCTGCCTAGCCTGCTACAGCCTGGGTTCCCAGAGTCCTGTTAGCCTAGTGCTACAGCCCGGATTCACACGCTGCTGACCGACATGCTCGATGTGATTCATGTATGCTTGTCCCCATAGGTTGGTGCCGCTTTGGGTTCACGACTAGCCATGTTGGCCCGGGTTCTCTGTCATATGGATGCTAGCGACACTATCATATACGTGAGCCAAAAGGCGCAAACGGTCCCGGGCCATGGTAAGGCGACACCCGTGGGAATACCGTGCGTGAGGCCGCAAAGTGATATGTGGTGTTACTGGCTAGATCGATGTGACTTGGAATCGGGGTCCTGACAGCTTTGGTATCAGAGCCTGACTGCCTGTAGGATTACCAAGCCTAACCGGTCGAAGTTGTGCCTAGAAATGCTTTAGTTATATAAGGGAATTGATTGTGGAAGGGAACGTAAGGCTCTTTTTACTCCTTTACCTTATGTCCTTCTGATCTGAGTCATCCTCTCTCTTCTATGGGGGTTAAGAACTAGGCTTCTCTTCTATCTCTCAGGATGATGTGTTACTAAACCGTAGTTGCCTAGGATTGTTGAGTTCAAGTCTTAGTTCAGCTTCTACTACTTCCGTATGTTCATAGCTGGCCTCAGAACCTTGTTACTATGATTTTGGGTGGCTATGCCATCATTTTGCAGGATGACTCAAATATCTTTGAGCAATTACAAACGGTATGCTATCCGGGTCATCCCAGGTTTCTAAACAATCTGATGCATTTGCAAATCCTTTCTTTCCATTCCCGATGTCCTTTTTGTCAGAATAAGCACACTAATCAATGAGTTGAGGTACTCTGTTGTCTTGACATATATGTTCGAGCTATTATTATGACACTAGGGTATCTTAGAGATAGTAATCTAGACATGTTTGGTGTTCCCTGTGTGATGATTCTGGCCACCATTCTTGATAGCATCTCACGATGTTATTTGGTTAGTAGGTATTCTATTTCCGGGTCCTTGGACCCAAGATTCACCCTACTTACCTCATGTTGATAGTGTTTGCTCGTTCCTTTAGGATATTAGTAACTTTGCGATAGTCCTCGAGGTCCGTGGTATTTCCTTCTTCCAGATACCATGAACGAATACGGCAGAAGTTATTTGAACCAAATGATCACAATTAGAGTACTCTTGAGGAGTTATCCATTCATAATTGTGACTTTGCCAGTCCTACCTCTCTGCATGGGTTATCCGGAAGAAACATGTTGAACTTGGTTCGACATACTAATCTATGCATCCACAACTCAGAAAGCTATATGTTCCTTTGAGTTGTCCCCCTTCAGTTATATTCCGACCTTCATCTATCAATTGATAGTCAAGAGTATGTGAGCATTCGTTCATCGGTGCCTATCACTCTTGTGGTCCGTCAAGCCATTCTATTCCAGAATGACTAGGAGATACAAACTCCAGTACCTCATCCATATCTAGGAGTTGGTCAAAGTAGTTGTATTCCACCGATCAAAATGTCAATCCTGTTTTTGTTCTGTTCTACCTTGGAGTATTACCATCTTTATATCAAGAATGTCATGGGAATTGCACACCATCTCAAGAATTCTTGGTACAGTAATACTTCTCGCCATCATTATTCATTCCTCGGTCTTTGTGTTGTTGTGACCGGAATGCCAACAAGTGAACCGTGATGTGTGAAATCAATATTCCTAGCAACTCCGTTACTTGGTAGTTAATGGACAATACTCTCATTCTTAGCGTGCTGGTTATTGAGTCATCATCCTAAGAATGATCGTGCTACCTAGTCCTTATTTGTGGTGCACTCTTCGATCAATGAGTTAGGATTGTGTCAATCCCTCACCCTTTTGATCATATCATCTTGCCTCGAAAGCAAGATTGCTCCCGAGCTTAATAACATTTCGGTGGTTCATGATTTTCTGGATATCTTCACAGAAGTATCACCAGGTCGTCCCCTGGCCGATATGTTGAGTTCGTGATCAAGTTGGTTTTCCAATAAACCACCTATTCTCCAAGATTCTGTGTTGGATACCCGTGAACTAGTTCAATAAGCTAAACAATAACTTGGAGAGTTGGAAGATGAAAGCTTGTCCCACTTAGTTCATTTTCAAAGGGATATCCTTGTGTTCGTGTGTGTGTTGATGAGAGACGACATCTTCATCGATTGTTCCTCGTGATTGGTTGTTGAATCTACCGTCTTGTCCAAACCTTGATTTGAGTGTGGGCTATTGTCAAATCAGGTTAGAACCAATGATATTCATAATGTTGTCTTACTCGTGGTTGACTCCTCGAGCATACACCATTACATCTTTTGGTCTAACCAATACTATCTCATTGTTCACTCGCCCAACTACCGTGTCCCTCGACTCCGCCAAGCTCCTCCGCGTCGCCTCATCAGCAGAAACGAACAGGGAAGCGCTGCAATGCCGGGTTCGCCATCATCTCCCACCTTCAGCCGCCGGATGCCGTCGCCCGATTCATCGTCTGTAGTTCGTCCCTGAGCCTGACGAGACCTCCATACGACTCCTTGTGAGCCCCTCTCCCTTTCCCCTCATACCCCGTGGTGGATTTGGTCCGATAGCTCGATTCCCGCCATCGCCGAGAGCTTCCGCCATCGTGTCTCATCGCCGTCGTGGCCTGAGCTCGATCTACTCACGTCTGAGCGCGCGGTAGTGCTCGAGGAGCTCCCCTGGTGCTCCTGCGCCTCTCAACTTGCTCGCTAGCGAGCTGTAGCCCCGCGCTGCACCTTGCCGAACTCCGGCCTCCGCGGAAGCGGACACCGCCGACGATTTAGGTCGCCCCCAGCGACACCACTAGCCCAGCCGACGCGGACGACGTCCAGCTCTCCAAAGGTGCCGTCCGCGTGTCGAATGGCGCCCGGAGCCGTGTTTCCGAGCACCTCCACCGTCGCGGGACCTCGCCGGCGTGTGAACTCCGGCTAAATGCCGATTAGGACTAACCCAATGACCCCCTGGGTCATAGGCAGGTGGGCCCATTGCCTTGTTAACTTTAGTTAAGTTTTTTATTAAACCTAATAAACCCCGCTGATACTGACATGTGGGGCCAGCCCCTGCTAATTACCTAGTATAGGTTCAACTAAAATAGGATTAGCCTTGAGTCACTAACGGGCGGGTCCCCCAGGTCAGGTTTGACCTGGACCAGCACTGTTGACCATCTGACATCATAATGACGCAGTGCTGACGCAATAAGCTATTTTCTGGGTTTAATCTATTATTATGACACTAGGGTATCTTAGAGATAGTAATCTAGACATGTTTGGTGTTCCCTGTGTGATGATTCTGGCCACCATTCTCGATAGCATCTCGTGATGTTATTTGGTTAGTAGGTATTCTATTTCTGGGTCCTTGGACCCAAGATTCACCCTACTTACCTCATGTTGATAGTGTTTGCTCGTTCCTTTAGGATATTAGTAACCTTTGCGATAGTCCTCGAGGTTCGTGGTATTTCCTTCTTCCAGATACCATGAACGAATACGGCAGAAGTTATGTGAACCAAATGATCACAATCAGAGTACTCTTAAGGAGTTCTCCATTCATAATTGTGACTCTGCCAGTCCTACCTCTCTGCATGGGTTATCCGGAAGAAACATGTTGAACTTGGTTTGACATACTAATCTATGCATCCACAACTCAGAAAGCTATATGTTCCTTTGAGTTGTCCCCCTTCAGTTATATTCCGACCTTCATCTATCAATTGATAGTCAAGAGTATGTGAGCATTCGTTCATCGGTGCCTATCACTCTTGTGGCCCGTCAAGCCATTCTATTCCAGAATGACTAGGAGAAACAAACTCCAGTACCTCATCCATATCTAGGAGTGGGTCAAAGTAGTTGTATTCCACAGATCAAAATGTAAATCCTGTTTTTGTTCTGTTCTACCTTGGAGTATTACCATCTTTATATCAAGAATGTCATGGGAATTTCACACCATCTCATGAATTCTTGGTACATTAATACTTCTCGCCATCATTATTCATTCCTCGGTCTTTATGTTGTTGTGACCGGAATGCCGACAAGTGAACCGTGATGTGTGAAATCAATATTCCTAGCAACTCCGTTACTTGGTAGTTAATGGACAATACTCTCATTCTTAGCGTGCTGGTTATTGAGTCATCATCCTAAGAATGATCGTGCTACCTAGTCCTTATTTGTGGTGCACTCTTCGATCAATGAGTTAGGATTGTGTCAATCCCTCACCCTTTTGATCATATCATCTTGCCTCAAAAGCAAGATTGCTCCCAAGCTTAATAACATTTCGGTGGTTCATGATTTTCTGGATATCTTCACAGAAGTATCACCAGGTCGTCCCCTGGCCGATATGTTGAGTTTGTGATCAAGTTGGTTTTCCAATAAACCACCTATTCTCCAAGATTTTGTGTTGGATACGCGTGAACTAGTTCAATAAGCTAAACAATAACTTGGAGAGTTGGAAGATGAAAGCTTGTCCCACTTAGTTCATTTTCAAAGGGATATCCTTGTGTTCGTGTGTGTGTTGATGAGAGACGACATCTTCATTGATTGTTCCTCGTGATCGGTTGTTGAATCTACCGTCTTGTCCAAACCTTGATTTGAGTGTGGGCTATTGTCAAATCAAGTTAGAACCAATGATATTCATAATGTTGTCTTACTCGTGGTTGACTCCTCGAGCATACACCATTACATCTTCTGGTCTGACCAATACTATCTCATTGTTCACATAATGGTGGAAGTCCAGTGATATGGAAATTCTGATGAGTCGCTGTTGAGCCCATCAACAACATTTTGTCTCCTCCATGATTTGTGTTGAACATGCAGCTAGTGTTGGAAACTTGTGTAAGCATTTTCTTCATGCCCTGTTCATGAAGTATATGTTTGGATGAAAGAAGTGACCTCCTTTGATTCACGTGCATTTGATGTAAGCTGCCGCCGTGAATTCAAGAAAGTTTGTTTTGTTTCCTTTGGAATCATCCCAAATCAGTCATGCATACGTGCTAAGTATTCTATGGTTTGGTAGATTAATTGCCTCCACTCCATATGTGTTCCTAGCACGCCAAGCCACTGACTAATTTGCTCAAGGAGAAGGGGTCCCTTCATAAGAGCTAATCCGGACTTATGAAAAGACTTCGATATCCTCGATGATGGTTCCCCACCTGAACTCGGTAGTGTTTTGTTGTAGGACTTCTACGTGATCATGCTTGTCTTGGACATCATGTTCACATGTATGTAGCAGAATTAGCTCATGTTTTGGAGCTTGCTATCGTAGTTCATTTCCTGAGAATCTCGCAACATCATTTCATCGGTTTGTGTTGCAAAATTTCTTTTCTAGACATGCTGTCTGAAATGTTCCGTTACCAACCAGATCTGAATCTCAGGCAGATATGATGGTTGGAGCCATTCCAAGATCTATGAAGTAGGTCCCGACAAGATTGTTGTTCTGGCCGACACACCTAGCCAGAAAATCTATCATTGTAGTATCTCGATTGAGCAATTTTTTCCATCTTCTCCATGAGGACTTCGTGCGACTTATTGTAGAAGTTGCTCCCCAGGAATTCATGTGCTCCCAGTTCCTTCAATTATGCTATAATCATTCAAACAGTGGAATCATTTTCTACTGTTGAGCTTCAACCCAGTTACTAGAATCATTCCCAGCGTCTGCATTTTGTTCCCAGCCTGCACCCGCCGTGGTGCCTTCCTACCATGGGTCCCATCCATTCCCGATGATAAGCAAAATCATCCCTTGCATTGTCTTCAACAAGGTAGTCCACATCATCCATTCTAGTCCGAGTATACCATCCCTTAGTACTCCGCCAAACGATTGTTGTGATTGCCTTAGGCTGGTATAAAGAGTTTCAATGATCTCAGAATCAAAAGTAATTCTTTTTGCCACTTAAGGGAATGTTTCTGCGAGTCATCTTCCTTAAGATGTATCGTTATGATATCATGGCAACTCAACTCCTTGCTACGTCATTATTGAGCGTGGAATTGTTTCCTACCAAATCGAGCCACCACCTTCTATTTCCTATCACCCCAATGAGTGTCTCGTGTCTTAGCTCAAGAGATATTCCTACATCTCATTCTGTGAGTTGATCCTGAGTTGTTCGATCTTCGAGAAGATCGATCCTTCTAGAGTTTCCCTTTCTCCTTCGTGTCGTGTTGGACAAAGATCTCGAAGGCCAACACGCCAAGATAAATATGATGCAATGGATCAATATATTAGAGAAGAGCAGTTGGATCATGAAGATTGCATTAGATTTGTGTCCCACTGTCTTCTTACCTCACATCTTGAATCTTAGGACGAGATTCTTGTTTAGTGGGGGTGAGTTGTCATAGCCCTAGCTCAGCCCCTGTAGTCTTTGCTTGATATTCATGTCATCATGTTTAAATTCATATGAAACTTGAATTGAGGAAAGTGGAAGCCTCAAAATTTTAAATAAAGGGTAAGAACCCTGAAAATGCATTCAGTGAAGCAAAAATGTCCTAAAAATAGTTTTGGTAATTTTGGAAAGAGGTATACATCAATCCAAAATTCTGGAACAATTTTATGGAATATTTTGGGACATTGAATTTAAATCATATTGTATTTGAATTTGTATCTATATTCTTAATATATAGAATATATATTCAAATAACTTTGAAATATTTTATTTGCATTGGGAACAATCCAGTTAGCAACATAAAAATACTCAAAGGTTTATTGGCACTATTTGGATTCTGTTTTGAAGTTGAAAACAGTGGCAAAAAACAAAACAGAAAGAAAAATAGAAATGGACAAAGAGAGAGAGAGAAGCCCAGCCACTTACCTGGCCGGCCTAGCTGGCTGGCCCAGCCCACCAGTAGCTTGCCAGTCGTCTTCAACCCCCGCCGACGGAAGCAGCTGCGTGCTAGAAGCGCGTGCGTCGACGCCACCTCCTGCTTCGCGTTGTCCCGCGCGCCCCCATCCCTCTCCCCTCGCCAGGGAGATGCCCAGAGCTCTCTCTCCCTCTCCCCTCTCTCCTCTGGACGCCTCCCTCTCCCTAGCGCACATCCCCAAGAGAACTGAGAGCCCCACCTCGCCGCCGTTTGCTACCAGCGCACTCCCCATCGTCCACTCGCCCAACTACCGTGCCCCTCGACTCCGCCGAGCTCCTCCGCGTCGCCTCATCAGCGGAAATGAACAGGGAAGCGCTGCAATGCCGGGTTCCCATCATCTCCCACCTTCAGCCGCCGGATGCCGACGTCTGATTCATCGTCTGTAGTTCGTCCCTGAGCCTGACGAGACCTCCATACGACTCCCTGTGAGCCCCTCTCCCTTTACCCTCATACCCCGTGGTGGATTTGGTCCGCTAGCTTGATTCCCACCATCGCCGAGAGCTTCCGCCGTCGTGTCTCATTGCCGCCGTGGCCTGAGCTCGATCTGCTCACGTCTGAGCACGCGGTAGTTTTCCAGGAGCTCCCATGGTGCTCCTGCGCTGCTCAACCTGCTCGCTAGCGAGCTGTAGCCCCGCGCCGCACCTAGCCGAACTCCGGCCTCCGCGGAAGCGGACACCACCGACGATTTAGGTCGCCCCCGGTGACACCACTAGCCCAGCTGACGCGGACGAGGTCCAGCTCTCCAACGCCGCCGTCCGCGCGTCGAATGGCGCCCGGAGCCGTGTTTCCGAGCACCTCCACCGTCGCGGGACCTCGGTGGCGTGTTAACTCCGGCTAAACACCGATTAGGACTAACCCAATGACCCCCTGGGTAACAGGCAGGCGGGCCCAGGGCCCTGTTAACTTTAGTTAAGTTTTTTTTATTAAACCTAATCAACCCCGCTGATACTGATATGTGGGGCCAGCCCCTGCTAATTACCTAGTATAGGTTTAACTAAAATAGGATTAGCCCTGCGTCACTAACAGGCGGGTCCCCCAGGTCAGGTTTGACCTAGACCAGCACTGTTGACCATCTGACGTCATAATGACGCAGTGTTGACGCAATAAGCTATTTTCTAGGTTTAATTTAATCCAGTTCCAGAAAATGTTTTAAACTTCTAAAAATCATATAAAATCAACAGTAGCTCAGAATGAAATAAATTATATATAAAAAATGATCAAAAAAACCAATCTATCCATTTGTACCATTTTCATGCATGTTAGAACAACTTATGGCTGCTGTTTAGGCCAAATCATATATATGGCATTTAAATCCTCACATATGGAGTTTTAATTTGAACCTAGGGTTCAAACCACCTCCATTTAACATGTTGCTAGTTGCATTAGCTCAAAACACAGCATATTGACATGTCATGATCATGCATCATATTGTGCATTGCATTGATTGTCCTCTCCTTCTCTGTTGCCGGTATTTGCCCCCTCTCAATAGACGTGCTTACGACGATGAGTTCGATGACACCGATGAAGAGCTATAATATCTTCAGAAGTGCCAGGCAAGCAAAAGCCCCTTGTTCATTCCAATACAATCCCACTCTCTCGCTCCTGCTCTCTCTTACTGCATTAGGACAACAACGATTCAACTGTTACATGCTGCGGTAGTTGAACCCCTTTCCTCTGCATGACCTATCATTGCCACAATAAATATATGAAAACCACTAGCATGAGTAGGAATTGTTTGAGCCCTGATGTGCCTACTCATTCATGCTTGTTGTCATGCTTGCTACTGCTTAGAGTTGAGTCCGGTCTGATTCATCGGGAATGAATTAGAACATGGTGAACATGTCCTACCGTTGAGAGCTAAGTGTGTGAACACGATTTGGTAAAGGTAGCGGTGAGAGGCCATGTAGGAGTACATGCTGGGTTGTCTCATTGCAGCCGTCCTCAGGAACTGAGTTCTATGTTTGTGATCCATGAACAGTTACTTCCACACATTGGGTTCTGGTAACTCGGCCCCTCTCGGCTTATTAATCAACTCGATCTCTGTCCAGGAGTTTCTGGTGTTTGTAGGTAGTGTTAGTAGTCTACCAAGTGGCACCCGGTACAGGTGACCTTGGGACAGATAGGCGCAGTGGCACGGTGTACCAAGTGGCACCCGGATGGTAGGCTTGGGAACCCTGCACACATCGTTTGGGGCCGTGAGCGACACCCCGGCCGGATCTCCTTGCAGATGGAACCCGAATAGGCGATAAACCTGGACGAGAGACTTGTGTGGTTAGTCAGGTCATGGCCGACTCCCTCACCAGGCTTCCGCTTGAAGGTTGCCGAGATACACGACGTGTACATGGTGGTAAGTGGCGAGAGCGTGTGTGAAGAAGTACACCCCTGCAGGGTTATCATTATCTATTCGAATAGCCGGATTCCTCGGATATGGAAACATGGACCCCTTGCATAGTTAATAGACAAGTGAAAGTGGATACTCTAAAATGTGCAAGATAAGCATGAGTGCTATGGATGGCCTTCTCGTAGGGAGACGGGAGAGGATCCATAGTGGTGTATTGATATGGTGAATATGTGGACTCGTGTGTGCCACCCCAAAAGAGTTACTCGCAGTCGTAGTATAGGATAGCCACTGAGTCAAAGCTGGCTTGCTGCAGTCAAACTCTACCACCCCCTTTATTGATACCGATGCATATGTAGTTAGTTCTGATGTAAGTCTTGTTGGGTACATTTATACTCACGTTTGCTTATTTTCTGTTTTGCAGAGAGACTTCAGTCTCGCTAGTAGTTCCATGTGGACTTCGACGTTTAGCTTGATAACTCAGCTACGATCTTGTGCCCTCGGCAGGATCTGGTAGATAGTTAGGCTTCTCAGCCTTTTTCATTTGTAGAAGTCTGTACTCAGACATGTTAAGCTTCCGCATGTGCTTTGACTTGTATGCTCTGAATGTTGGGTCATGAGACCCATGTTTGTTTTATCTGGCTCTTCGGAGCCTAATGAATAACTACTTGAGTCATAGAGTTATGTTGTGATGCCATGTTGTATTTACACATATCGAGCATATTGTGTGTATGATTGAAATGCTTGGTATGTGTGGGATCTGACAATCTAGTTGTTTATCCTTGGCAGCCTCTCTTATGGGGAAATGTAGTCTAGTTCTTCCATGAGCCATAGTAGTCCGCTACAGCCCGGTTCACCGGAGTCCTGCTAGCCCAGCACTACTGCTCAGGACACTTGACTGGCCGGCATGTGTTTCACTTTGTTCCTGTGTTTGTTCCTCCGGGGAAATGTCACGCGGTGACATCCGGAGTCCTGCCTCGCCTGCTACTGCCCGGGTTCCCGGAGTCCTGTTAGCCTAGTGCTACAGCCCGGATTCACACGCTGCTGAGTGACATGCTCAATGTGATTCATGTATGCCTGTCACCATAGGTTGGTGCCGCTTTGGGTTCACGAGTAGCCATGTCGGCCCGGGTTCTCTGTCATATGGATGCTAGCGACACTATCATATATGTGAGCCAAAAGGCGCAAACGGTCCCGGGCCATGCTAAGGCGACACCCGTGGGAATACCGTGCGTGAGGCCGCAAAGTGATATGAGGTGTTACCGACTAGATCGATGTGACTTGGAATCAGGGTCCTGACAGGGATCTGCCACCGAGCACATCCGTTGAGTGCATGCTGAAGGTTCTCCAGCCGAGTGCACTCAGCCAAAGTGGCCAGGCGCACTATCTCCAAGGCTCGAGCCTCAGAGGTCTCTCCAACAATGGGCATGTGGAGCTTCTCCATGTTGCGGCAGTAAAGTTCTTCCCTCTGCTGAGAAGAGAGGGTTTCGGGGTGGTACTCCTCATGAACGCCGAAGGGTCACCACCGCCATTGCCTCCACCGTTGTGAAGCATGCCAGGCGGGCTACGTGGCGTGTCGACCATCAAGACTTCCGCCGCAGAGTCGCTGCTATCGCACTCGGATTGGGTCTCGACGGAGCCAGTCGAACAGGTCGTAGAGACATTCGTTGGGATCGATTGCCGCAACTTGAGGGGTGGCCGACTGACGAGCCACCGCATGCTTCACCCACCGCTGAAGCCGCGACTGACTGGATCGCTTGCGACGGTGAACAGCGGGGAGCGAAGACACCGCGGGAGCCGACCGATACTGGGTCGACGGCTGCCGCAGAAGGACGCCGCGGGCACACGCCCGAAAGTGGGTTGCTCCATCGACGGGGAGTGCCTCGAAGTCGAGGGGAGCTTCTTGAAGCCAAGACGGCAACGAAAACGAGCGCGCCAAGACGGATCTCGCGGCCCTGAGCCAAACCTTCGCTAGAAACCATGGCGGAAAAATCGCAACCTCACCGGAAGTCGCTAAGACACCTTCCCCAAGGTGGGCGCCAATTGTCATGGTTCAAAGTATGACAGCAGAATGGGGGGTAGGTATGAGGAGGCAAGATCCTAGCTACGGTGAAGTTGTGCACGCAAGATTTATGAGTTCAGGCCCTTCTCAGAGGAAGTAACAACCCTACGTCTCGGTGCCTGGAGGCTGGTCGATTGGATTATGCATGAAGTTACAGGGGGTGTGAACCCTTGTCTCAGAGGAGGGGCTGGCTTATATAGTGTGTGCCAGGACCACAGCCATCCCCCGTTACATAAGGTTCAATGTACATAAAGAGGGGACGTTACTGGTAACGTCAGTATTAAAGTCATATAAATGATCATTAAGACTACGGAGTGAACGCCTGACTGTTGCCATCCAGAGTGACCTTAGATCTTCTGTACTCTGAGTGCTTTCAGATATGGTCGAATGATTATATCCTGGTCGAAATAAATTGGGTTGTCCGAGTGGAACTCATGGTCGAGTGAGTTGCATCCTGAGGTGATTTCAGTCAGTACAATTTGTTGTCCTTTGAATGTCTTTGACTGTAGGGCAGTGTCCTTGGGACGGGTGTCTAGATCGGGTCTATTACCCTACCCTAGGTACATGTCATCGTCACCGGGCGCGTCATCGTGCCGAGGAGGTGAACGAAGACGGTTACTTCGCGAGGAAGGTCATAGGCGTTGGGCGCCTCATCACTGCATGGAGGTGGGCCGATAAGGTCCAGCGTGCCACCGACAAGGAGCTCCGGTGGGCGCCCAACGAAATGACAAGATCAGCCGCGCGCGTCGCGAGCAAGAGGCAGATCGGTACGTCAAGTGCTGCGAGGCGGAGGAGGCAGAGTACTGCCTCCGCATTGGGACGATGCCGTGCACCATGGAGCTGCTGGTGAGGGGCTGCCGAAATACTGGCCCCAGGAGGGATTATTAGTTTTAGTATTGTTCATTTTCAATTTTATGCATTGTACATACTAGTTAAGTATCATCACGTATATGTGATGATATTATGAATTATGTGATGAACTCATGAACATTTAATATATATATATATATATATATATATATATATATATATTATGAATTCCATTTTCTATATGTTTTCGTATACTAATTTGAATCTAGTTGTTATCATCCACATATACAAAATGGAAAGCGTATATACACACATTGAAATAGAACATATAAGAATGGAAAACAGAGTACACACATTGAAACAGAGCAATAAACAGAGCAATACTATGATTGTTGTGAATTCAAAGCTATCCACGTCGAAACAACTTTTCAAAATAAAACGCCTCCATGAGACCATGACCCGCAGCACTTGCCTACGGTAGCTCTTGGCTCTGCCTGAACTCGTGCAGGCATTCGTCCAAGCGGTCGACATGCTCGCGGTACATCTGGAGCATGATCTCGAGCTCCAAGTTGTCTATTTCATCAGATATCACCAGCTCGAGGATGCGACGGCCATGTTCCTCTACTGCGCCCAGGTGGACACTTGGGCCAAGGAGGCGGTCGAGCCTACGACCCAGCGCGTTGGCATCCAGCGGGCCGCGGACAAGGCGAACGGTGGCACCCATGCGAACGGTGCGGTGGGTGTCCGGTGCAAGTACGGCGCGGACGGCCTCTTGTGCAACTACGGTGCTGAGGGCCTCTGCCCACTCCTGACGAGGAATGGGGGTACTGACCGGACGTGTACCCAGCTATGCCGCCGTGTCAACAGCAGGCAAGTGCCGATGGATCCGCTCTTGCTGTGTGGCGTGCCGCGCCTCTCGCTTTGCGGCACTCCAATGGCCTCCCTGTTCGGCGAGCCACAATCGATCAGCACGGACGCGCCTGGCTTGCTCTGCGGCGCGCCGTCGATCATGTTGTGCGGCGAGCTGCAGCCTGTCGGCGCTGACATGCCTATCTTGATCTGCGGTGCCATGCGCCAAAGGTCTGCTCAACCCTGGCGATGACGCGCATCACGACATTGTCCATCGCGTTGCCGGGGAGCGCCTCGGCCTCGACGGGGCATCGCGCCTGCTTGTTTTCCTCATCGACGAGGTTGATGGCAGAGACGACGCTTTGGTGGGTTGGCATGGTTGGAAAAGGTGGACGTGCTTCAGGCTACGCTTGTTGCGTCCGTGCGTTGTGCGCCGCCTATGCGCAATATCGTTGGGTGGCGGGAAACATGTGAGGAAATGGCAGGAAATAGTGGCGTGTTCATAAAACGCCATCAATTAATGGAAACTTGGCATAGAAGGAACATCGAGCTAGCATAAGAAGGAGATGATGATCGGATGAACACGGACCACACTAACCATTTATGTTATTATCGCTATTCGCACACATTTCCGATTACAGACCTGTTTGCGGCGTATCACAAACATCTTGTTATATTGAACCATTTTTGTTCTCTTACCTCAATGCAAACAGTTCATCCGAGTGAACTGCATGCCGTATATCGCATGCACCTTCATCTGGCTTCCCATTTCTTTTGTTCCTCCTCATCGCAAACGGTTAACTGAGCTGAACCGTATGCCCTGCATCGCACATGCAACTAAAATCTGAACCATGTTTTATGCATCCTCCATTGCAAACGTTTTGCACCTTTTTGACGGTTTTTACACGACCGTTTGCAATTATGGCATCACACACAGTTTCGTCGAAGGGTCTCTAGTCATAGTGTCGCGTTAGCAGCATCCTGAAGTAGTGATGATCCAATCATATTCATTCTCAACACAAACACCAAATAACATTTATTTTAGATTCAACAGTAATCCCGAAGGTAAAAGGAGTGTGCGATGGTGATCTTATCAACATTGGAATCACTTCCAACACACATCGTCACCTCACCCTCAACTAGTATCTGTTCATTTTGCAACTCCTCCTTTCTAGTTACAAATCATTGCAACTTAACCGGTATCAAATACCACGGGGCTACTATGAACACTAGTAAATTACACATCAATAACATGTATATCAAATATACCTTTGTTCACTTTGCCATCCTTCTTATGCGCCAAGTATTTGGGGTAGTTCCGCATCCAGTGACCATTTCTTTTGCAGTAGAAGCACTCAGTTTCAGGCTTGGGTCTAGCTTTAGGCTTCTTCACGGGAGTGACAACATGCTTGTCATTCTTGAAGTTTCCTTTCTTTCCCTTGCCCTTTCTCTTGAAACTAGTGGCCTTGTTAACCATCAACACTTGATGCTATTTCTTGATTACTACCTTCGCTAATTTCAGCATCGCGAAGAGCTTGGGAATTGTTTTCATCATCCCTTGCATATTATAGTTCATCAAGAAGTTCTAGTAACTTGGTGATAGTTATTAGAGAACTCTGTCAATCACTATCTTATCTGGAAGATTAACTCCCACTTGATTCAAGTGATTGTAGTACCCATACATTCTAAGCACATGTTCATTAGCTGAGCTATTCTCCTCCATCCTGTAGGCAAAGTACTTGTCAGAGGTCTCATACCTATTAACACGGGCAAGAGTCTAAAATATCGTTTTTAGCTCTTGGAACATTTCATATGCTCCATGGCATTCAAAACATTTTTGAAATCCCGGTTCTAAGCCGTAAAACATGGAGCACTAAACTATCATGTAGTTAACATATCGAGCTTTGTCAAATGTTCATAACGTCTGCATCTTGCTCCTGCAATAGGTCTCTCACCTAGCGGTGCATCAAGGACATAATTCTTCTATGCAGCAATGAGGATAATCCACAGATCACGGACCCAGTCTGTCGCGGGATATCCACGGCCACCTATGGGACCGGGTGGCCCCTTGCTGGTTCGGCAGGGGCACGTCGCATTGCGCAAAGAGCACACCAGTGTATGGCAGCGTGACAGAGAGCACACAAGCAATTTACCCAAGTTCTGGCCGCTGCGAGGCGTAAGACCCTACTCCTGCTTTGGTGGATTGATGGTGGAATGAACGTGGTGGTGCATAGTACACTTGCCCGACAGGGTTTGCCTTAGGGCCGCAACGACTACACGCGTATGGTGGCTTGGGTTTATCAACTTTCCAACCCCTCCTACAAGTGCCATAGCCCTCCTTTTATAGATCAAGGGGTCACCACAATGGCCAAGTAATCATTATGCACGGATATGATAGTAAACAATGTTATCATACCTAACTCTGCGGGCTGACAGGTTGCATTAAATGCACTGCTTAGTGTCACATCACTGGTCGCCCGGCAAGGCTTGCCGGGCTATCTTGCCAGCTCCACGCATGTTCCCTTGATACGTCACAGGACGGGTGTCATATGTAGGCTTCTTTTGTAGGAAACGGTTGCCATGTGGCGAATGGCTGCCACTTAATCATCTCGCGGCTTGACACCAGACTGATTGACGACGTGGGTCGTGCTTGAGTGGTTAGTGGGGTGGTTCTACTCCCGCGAGCCCCGACAGACCTTGTCGGCGTGCCTCGGTTGCCTCCTTGCGGTGGCCTTGCCCCTTTCCGGGCTCACCTGCCCGGTAAGGGAGGCCCTTCTCTTGCCGGTATCTTGCTCTTCTGGCTCGATCTTGTTCTCTCTGGACTGCGTGTTGGTTCTTCAAATCCCTTGATCCTTCAATCCCTCTCCTGGGTTGGTGTTTCAATACTGATCTTCTGCATATGCACGCTCTGGGCAACAGACCCAGGGTTTGTTGCACCGATAGAAGCCCCGGGCCTGCCCCGAACGCGCTGCTGAGGGTCGTCAGGGTAGGCCCCAATAAGTGCATAGGCAAGGTTGCTCAAGGGGTTGGCCCCTTGAGTTTTCCGTTGCTGCTTCATCAGCCTTGATTCTGGGTTAGTTTTTGGTTTCCCCGTGCGTGGTGTAAAGCCAATAGCGGTGGGGCCGAGCAGTGATGGACCGTGAATGAATTTGACGCACAGGGTAGAAACTACCAATTCACTCTTCCCACAGCGCACCTTTATCCTTAGCCATGTATGTCGCATGCATCACGTGGGGTAGGTAACCGAGGTGCGTGGCGCGGGAGAGTACCTTCGGAAGGGCCCGCCCGTCTTGACTTGGCAGAGGAGGGCAGTGACCATCCGTGGATGGAGTGGCTGCCATTCCCCGCCTGGCCTATAAAAGGGAGGGGCGGAGGAGGGCAGAGCCATCCACCTTTGCATTCTCCTTCTTCTTCCCTTGTTCTCTGCTGGTCATGTTGGAGAAGAAAGCCTCGGGCCAGCCCCGGGGCTCCTGTTTAGGGTCATCGTTGCCTTATGCTGGTGCTGATGCTTGGGGAGTGAGCCTGGTCCTTGGCGCGGCGAGTCTTTTGGTATCTTCGAAGCTCGTCTAGGAGGAGGGGCCGGAGATCATTGGCAATCCCAGCACCTTCTCTCCCGAAGGTCTTGGGGCTGACGTCGACGGGAGGTGCGTCTTCCTGCCCGCCAAGGAGGGGCGTGGTATGCTTCGAGCCCCCTGGTCGTTCTGGCTGCTTGCTGTTTCTCTGCTGGAGGCGTCGGACCAAAGCCTTGACGCTTCCCGGGAGCAGCGATGGTGAGGAGAAAGCGAGGGAAGACGGAGAAGGTGGGTGGCAGGCGGTTAGGTTGGAGTACGATGGTGTGGATGCCTTCGCCTCCGACCATCGTCCTGCCACCTCATCTTCCCGCTCTTCCCCTTCCTCCCCAGCACCATCATCACAAACCTCTTCGGGTGATAGCCGGGGAGGGATGTTCTCTTGGTGCATTCTCCTCACCTCCAGCAGTCTTTCGGCTGAGCTTTGGTGGATGACTCCACCGGTGCTCAAGCCGGGGCTTCTTGCTAGCTCTGGAGCTGGTGACCAGAAAGCGCCACCCCGTCCCCCGCACTCCTCCTTCGCATCCTCGCCACTCTCGGTCTTTTCAGGCCGTGCCCGACGGGCCCTGACAGGACCGGGGTGGGCTCCTGCTTGGGTGCTCCTTTTCTCATCTTTTCCTCCTTCCGTCGTAGTTCCTGAAAGAGGGAAAACAAAAAGAGGGGATCACGGGGCACTTATCTTTTTTCAATATTAAACTTGCAGGCAATCGCCAAATTTTAATTCAAATAATGTAATCTCTCGAGTCCATCTTTGTGTTCTGCAATGCTTGTACTTGTATTTGCATGTCAATGGAAGAGATAAACCTTGCCGAGAACCAGTGCATGTATATGTCCATGCAGAGGTGGTGTGCCTCTTTACTGTAGTTAAACGAGTTTTCCCCGGCAGGATATCCTGCCGGCACCCTTCTCGTTTGCCGGAGAACCATGTCTGTCGTGGAATAGACTAAGGTGCCAGCCCCCCGCCCACTCCCTTTTTACCAAGGGCCACTGCGACCATCCAGGCCGAAGCAGCGTTCGAGCCAAGGATGGGAGCACCCTGGTTCCAAGAGAGCGGCGAGGTTTCTCTATGCAGAAGTTATAGCTTATAGAACACTAGTGGAAAAGAGGTAAACTTATCTGTTTGGCTTGCCGGGGATCACTGTGCCGTGCAATCTTCTCGTCCCTTGTCAGAGTCAAGTTCACGGTAAGAACCTGCAACTCCATGTAGATGAGAATGAATGCAGGATGCAATCCTATCTATATATTGATATGCTAATGCTCATGAAATGCTTATGCACTGATCTGGGTGTGCTCGTGCATGCATGCGATCTCGATCGAGGGCCCCCCACAGCGCGTCTTTATTTTCTCTTGAATGGGGTCATTGCGCCAGCTTTGTACAAGGGGTTACATGCAACTGAGGCAAGGCATGTACAAAAGGGTGGCTGTCGAGCAGTGCTCGGCAGCCCCGGACCTTATGGTTAGTACTATGGAGATGCTAAATATTCGGTGAGTTTTGCAACTGTGTGACATCCCCTGTCTCCAGGCGGACTGCACCAGGTCTCGTGACTCATACCACCCGGTAAGGGCCTCCCCGCTTTGGTGAAAGCTTGTTTGTACCCTTGGCGGACTGAACGCGCCTAAGGACAAGGTCACCTTCCTCAAAACAGCGGGCATGAACCCTGCGGCTAGCGACGGAGGGCTTGCTGGTAGCGTGCAGCACGCGTAGCAACCCGGAGATGGTTTTCCTCGAGTAGCACATCATCGTCACGCCAGTGCTGATCTTACGCTACTTCATCGTAGGCAAGCACTCGAGGGGACCCGTAAATGAGTTCCGTGGGGATAACTGCTTCTGCGCCGTAAACCAGGGAGAAGGGAGTCTGCCCGGTAACTCGGTTAGGTGTCATTCTGAGGGACCAGAGAAATACCGACAGCTCCTCGATCCACCCCCTACTGTGCTTCTGCAGCGTATCAAAAGTTCGTGTCTTGAGTCCACGAAGAACTTCAGCGTTCGCCCTCTCAGCTTGTCCATTGCTCCGGGGGTGTGCCACAGAAGCGAATGAGATTTTGCTTCCGAAGGTAAGAACATATTACATGAAGGCGTGGCTCATGAACTGGGTGCCGTTATCAGTGATGATCCTTGCCGAAACTCGGAAACGACACACCAATTTTTTCAAGAACTTGATAGCTGACTGAGCAGTCACCTTTCTCACGGTAGTCACTTTCGGCCACTTTGTAAAGTTGTCGATGGCAACAAACAAGAATTCAAAGCCCCCAATTGCTCGGGGGAAGGGGTCGAGGATATCGAGCCCCCGGACCGAAACTGGCCATGATAGAGGGATTGTCTGAAGAGCTTGCGCAGGCAGGTGTATTTTCTTGGAATGGAACTGACAAGCTTCATATTTCGTGACTAACTCAACCGCGTCTTGGAGGGCTATGGGCCAATAAAATCCTTGCCGGAATGCTTTCCCAACTAATGCCATTGATCCAATGTGGGAGCCGCACATTCCTCTGTGAATCTCAGCCAGTAGTTCCTTTCCATCGTCCTAGCAAACACACTTCAATTTCACACCGTTGGGCCTCCTTCTGTATAGAGTGTCATCGACAAACTGATACATACCAGCCCTCCGGGCTACTCTTTCAGCTTCATCTTGGTTGCCAGGGAGTTCTCCGGTTTGGAGGAAGTGGACAATGTGCCTTGCCCAAGTTGGAGCCTGAGGCTCGGCAAGGAGGACTAATAGCACCTCCTCTGCTGCAGGAGCACTAGCCTCATACGCGGGGTCCATACGACCGGCTGGAGGGGGTGGTCCGGCAGGCTGTCAGGAGTTGTTTCCGGTAGGCTCTCTGCCGGGAGTGGGTCGCTCTACCGGGCGAGGCTTACCGTAGTCCAACTTTCTCCTCTTTCGAGCCATTATGGCAGGTGATACAGAGGGTTGAGAGAGATGGAGAACAAAAGTTCCTGGTTCCACAGGAAGCTTCTACGCAGCACACTTTGGAAGGTGATCAGCTATGCTATTTTCTGCACGGGGTACGTGCTCTGTTTGCAACCTGTCAAAGTGCTCCTCCAATCTCCTTACTTCCTCGACGCATGCTTCCATCAATGGGCTTTGGTAATCCTTGTTGACTTGTCTCATGACAAGCTATGAATCTCCTCGAATGATCAGCTTCTTAATTCCCAATTTTTTTGCAATCCTGAGCCCGGCAAGGAGCCCTTCATACTCCGCTGTATTGTTGGTCGCTTGCTCCCGGGCAAAGTGCATCTAGACGACGTACTTCAAGTGCTCCCCGGAGGGGGAAACAAGAAGCACGCTAGCCCCTGCACCTTGTAGGGAAAAAGCACCATCAAAATATATGATCCATTCTTGGGGTGATTCCTTGTCGGGGATGGTTGTCTCCGTCCTTTCCCCATCAGGGGTTCGCGTCCATTTTGCAATAAATTCCGCCAATGTCCTACTCTGAATAGTTGAAGTGCTCTCAAACTTCAAACAAAAGCTGGATAACTCCAAGTCCCATTCCACTATTCTGACAGTTGCCTCAAGGTTTCAGAGTATCCTTTGTAATGGAAAATGAGTAACTACCGTGATCTCATGGGCTTGGAAGTAGTGGTGCAGTTTCCTTGAGGCCATAATAAGACAAAAGATCAACTTTTGCACACCAGAGTACCTCGATCTAGCTCCCTGTAAGAAAGAGTTGACGAAGTACACTGGGTGCTGCACCACTTTCTTCCGTGCCATGTCACTGGGGTTGTTTTGTTTGTCGTGCTCACTTCTGTCCTGATCCTTCTCTGACTCTGTTGTTCTCTGTTCAGTTTCTGCCTCATCCACCTCTCGCTACGGTACCAAGGCCACACTGACCACCTGGTTGGTTGCCGCCAAGTATAGCAACAATGGTTCTCGGGGTTTGGGTGCAACCAAGGTGGGTACGGACGATACGTTGGATTTCAACTCTTGCAGAGCTGCATCTACTTCCGGTGTCCACTTCATAGGCCCCTGCCTTCGTCAAAACTTTGAAGAACGACAGGGCACACTTGGCAGACTTAGAGATCAATCTGCTCAGCGTGGCAGCACATCCCATCAAGCGCCTCACATCCTTAACTGTCCTTGGCGCTTGGATCTTCTCGACGGCCTTGATCATGTCAGGGTTGGCTTCGATCCCCCGATGGGACATGAAGAACCCAAGTAGCTTGCCGGAGGGAACACCAAATACACATTTCTCCGGATTAAGCTTCAGATTGATCTTTCACAGATTAGCAAATGTCTCTTCCCAGTCCTGGATAAGGGTGGCCTTATCCTTGGTTTTGACCATGATTTCATCCATATAGGCTTCTATATTTCTGTGCACCTATGGCTCAAAAACGATCTGGACTGCCCTGGCAATAGTGGACTCGGCACTCTTTAATCCGAACGGCATGCAGACAAAGCAATACGTACCGCACGGAGTGATGAACGATGTCTTCTCTTCATCTTCCTTGGACATGAAGATCTGATGATACCGGAGTATGCATCCAGAAAGGAGAGCAAATCACATCCTGAAGTAGAATCCACGATCTGGTCGATGCGCGGCAAGGGAAATGGGTCCTTCAGGTAAGCCTTGTTGAGGTCTGTGAAATCAATGCAAAGCCTCCACTTCCCATTAGCCTTTCAGACCACTACTAGATTTGCTAACCATGTAGGATGCAGTACACCTTTGACCAAACCAGCTGCCTCCAATTTCTTGATCTCTTCGGCAATAAACTGCTTCCCCTCTAAGGCTTGCTTCCGTACCTTTAGCTTGAAGGGTCAGGCATGTGGGCAGACATCAAGTTGGTGCTCAATTACCTCCGTGGGAACACCGGGGATATCAGATGGTTGCCAAGAAAACAAATCGATATTTGCCCGCAGGAAGGCAACGAGCGCGTTTTCCTATTTGTCATCGAGGGTGGCTTTGATAGTGAAAGTACCATCAATGCCAGCCAGCGCTGCCGGGACCTTCTTCACTTGGGTGCAGTAATCTTGGATCTCTTGCCGTTGGGACACTCCGGCATGTCGTCAACGGGTGATGTGCACTCAGAGGGGGCACACTTCCCGGACTCCCTGCCGGAGGTCCTACAATCCCTCTTCTTTCTTTTGCTTTCCTTGGCAGGAACTGTTGTTGCAGCTGCTTCCACTGCAACTGCGTCCCGATACATCATGTCCACATAGATAATTGCATCCTTCTCATCAAATGGGATAGTGAGGACTCCCAGTGGCCCAGGCATTTTTTGGGTGTTGTAAGCATAGTGGGATGCTGCCACGAACTTGGCCAGGGCTGGTCGTCCAAGAATCCCATTGTACGGCAGGGGGAGATCAACCACATCAAACACAATCTTCTTAGTCCGATAGTTCAGTTCTCCTTCAAACTTCATTGGCAACATGATCTTCCCCTTAGGATGATTCCTGCCGGGATTAACTCCTTGAAACATGTCGGTAGCCTCTAGCTCTTCTTCTCCTATCTGAAGCTTGTTGACAACAGCTACGGAAATCAGATTCAACCCAGCCTAGCCGTCCACTAGCATCTTTGTGACCTTGAGGTTGCGAATTGTCAGGGAGACCAACAACGGAAAGCACCCTACCGCAGTGGTGCGATCAGGGTGATACTCTTCATCAAAGATGATGGGTGTGCGGGACCATTTCAGCAGTTTCCGGGCCTCTAGCGCTGGTTCCACTACATTGATCTCTCGTGCCCATTGCTTGAGTTGGCGATGAGAGGTTTGCAAAGACGCATGCCCATCAATGCATAGGGCGTTAGTAGCCTTCTGAAATTCCTACTCACTAGTTTCGTCTTCATCCCCTACATCACTGGCATCATCACATGTTTCCTTCTCTTGGCCCATGGCGGGATTTCCTTGGTTCCGAAGGGTTTACCGGGGCGATTTGCATCACTACCCCGACCCTTACCGCTAGCAATAGTCTGACCTTTTTCCTTATCACGCTTATCATACTCTGCCCTCTGTTTCTTGACGAGCTGCTCAACCTGATAACATTCCTGAAAGTCGTGGCCCTAGGTCTGATGGATCTTGCAGTACGCCCCATCGCCTTTCCCAGCTTTTTCGGTGGCAGCGGCTTCCCGGCAGGCAGTGCACACGACAGCTTCCTTGCCGGGGGCCCCAACCTTGGCGTTCTTGCCGGTACTAGGCGTGCCCGATCCTTCCACAGTCATTACTACCTTACCCCTTGGTTGGTTGATTCATCCTCATCTTCTGAATCAACATTAATGCAATCTTCTTCTTCGGGCAACTTCCTTCCTTCTTCCATCCGGGCACATTTATCCACCAGCGTATATAGTTCTTTCACACTCTTGGGCAACTGCATGTTCATTTTGGAATGAATGCGGCGGTTGCACACATTGGACTGGAAAGCTGCAATAACAGTTGTCGGATGGATATTTGGAATATTTCTATGAACTTTACTGAATTTCTCCAAATACTTATGGAGGGTTTCTCCTTCCTTCTGCTGGAGAACCTGCAGGTCGCTGGGCCTCCCGGTCACTTGGTGGACACCGGTGAAGGCATCGATGAGCTCGTGGCACAAGTTTGTCCTTGACGAAATGGAGTTCTCCGGTAGGTGCAGGCAAAAGGGAAGTAGTTGGTGAGCACCTTCTCATCTCTCCCCTGGCAGCCTGAACAACGATGGTGTAGATGCTCAGGAACTCTGCCGGGTTCAGCCTCTCGTCATACTTCTCAGATATCTCTGGCTTGAACATGCGAATGGACGGCCAATGGACTTGTCGTGGCTCTTGTGTAAAGGCAGGGCAGCCGACCTCAAAAGGCAGGTATCCGCCAACATCGAGTGAGGAATGTCGACGTTGAGGCCATCGCACCCATCTGTCTGGTAGGGGTTATTGCGGCGCCGTTCGGCGATGACGCGTGCATCTCCCCGCTGCCTGTCTTCCGGGGTTCGACGTTGGCCTGGACGTGCTCGAGGGTCAGAAGAGGCCATTGAGATGTCGTCGGGGTCCTGATTCTGCTGCACCCTCACTGACTGCCGTGGTGGGGACTGAACCGTGGGGACGGCCCCCTCCGTACAGCCAGCGGTGCGGGCAGTGGCCGTCGCTTGGGGAGGTTGCAGTGGGCAAGCTCGTCGTGAGCCCCCAGCTTCAGCGAAACTGGGAAGGCTTTGGATGGTGGCATGCCACTCATCCATCTGCTCGGCTGCTGGCGGGAACCTCAGTAACAGCTGAGCTCGTGCCATGGCCTCCGTGGCTGTGCTTGGCCTGGATGTTGATGATGTCGACCGCACCGTCGCCTGGCTCCTGATGGTGCTAGCGGCAGCGGCGGCGTCGTGGCCACGCTGCTGTGCGACGACCGCCAGCGTAGCGGGGTCGCATGGCGGTGGTGCTCGAAGATCAGTGGCTTCGTTGAGCGCAGCGGTCTGGTTGGCTCGTCCGGGAGGAGGCGCATGCGCCGGAGCAAGTGTCATTGTTGCGGCTGTGCTCGTCGGTGAGAGGAGGGGGCGCGGACAGAGTGACCCCCTCACCCGCAGCTTGTAGAACCTGACCATCGAGACGCTGCTGATGTTGTTCTCTTCTAGTAGCTCCGGCCCGGTTGTCGGCGCGAGGGAGGTGGTAATGGCGCCACCTGCTCCAACCACGTCCCCAGCGGCGTCCATGTCCTCCCACGCCTCCATGTCCCCCGCTGCGTTAGAGGCCGCGGGCGGTGGAGATTTCGAGGTGGATGGATGGGCCGAGGTACCAAATTTCTTCTTGGGCGCCATGGTTGATGGTGCTGTCGAGGATGAAGATGGTGATGAAGATGATGCGTGGCGTACACTTTCAGGTTCGCGCAAGTGCTCCCCCTACCTGGCGCGCCAAACATGTCGCGGGATATCCGCGGCCACCTATGGGACCGGGCGGCCCCTTGCTCGTTCAGCATGGGGACGTCGTGTTGCACAAAGAGTAGACCAACGTACGGCAGCGCGACAAAGAGAACACAAGCAATTTACCCAGGTTTGGGCCGCCGCGAGGCGTAAGCCCCTACTCCTGCTTTGGTGGATTGATGGTGGAATGAACGTGGTGGTGCGTAGTACACTTTCCTGACAGGGTTTGGCACGGGGCCGCGACAACTATGCGCGTATGGTGGATTGGGTTCATCAACTTTCCAACCCCTCCTATGAGTGCCATGGGCCTCCTTTTATTGACCAAGGGGTCACCACAATGGCGAAGTAGTCATTATCCACTGATATCATAGTAAACAGTGCTATCATACCTAACTCTGCAGGCTGACAGGGTGCATTAAATGCACCGCTTAGTGTCACATCACTTGTCGCCCGGCAGGGCTTGCCAGGCTATCTTGCCAGCTCCGCGCTTGTTCCCTTGACACTTCACAGGACGGGTGTCATCTGTAGGCTTCTTCTATATGAAACGGCTGCCATGTGGCTAATGGCTGCCACTTAATCATCTCGCGGCTTGACACTGCACTGATTGACAACGTGGGTCATGCTTGAGTGGTTGGTGGGGTGGTTCTGCCCCCGCGAGCCCCGGCAGACCTTGCCGGGGTGCCTCGGTTGCCTGCTTCTTGCGGTGGCCTTGCCCCTTGCCAAGCTCGCCTGCCCGACAAGGGAGGCCCTTCTCTTGCCGGTATCTTGCTCTTCTGGCTCGATCTTGGTCTCTCTGAACTGCGTGTTGGTTCTTCAAATCCCTTGATCCTTCAATCCCTATCTTGGGTTGGTGTTTCAATCTTGATCTTGTGACTGTGCAAAGTCTAGGCAACAGACCCAGGGTTTGTTGCACCGACACAGTCTGCATCATTGCTACTATCATCTTTCAACTTAGTTTTCTCTAGGAACATATCAAAAATAAAACAGGGGAGCAAATACTATCAGGACTAAGTTCATGACAAATTTAAGTTCAATTAATCATATTACTTCAGAACACCCACTTAGATAGACATCCCTCGAGCCATCTAAATGATCACGTGATCCATATCAACTAAACCATGTCCGATCATCACGTGAGATGGAGTAGTTTTCATTGGTGATATGAGTCACGTTCGACCTTTTGGTCTCACTGTTCCGAGGCCATATCTGCATATGCTAGGCTCGTCAAGTTTAACCCGAGTATTCCACGTGTGCAAAACTGTCTTGCACCCGTTGTATGTGAACGTAGATCTTATCACACCCGATCATCACGTGGTGTCTCGATGCGACGAACTGTAGCAACGATGCATACTCAGGGAGAACACTTATACCTTGAAATTTAGTGAAGGGTCATCTTATAATGCTACCGCCGTACTAAGCAAAATAAGATGCGTAAATGATAAACCTCACATGCAATCAAAATATGTGACATGTTATGCCCATCATCATCTTGTGCCTTTGATCTCCATCTCCAAAGCACCGTCATGATCTCCATCGTCACCGGCTTGACACCTTGATCTCCATCGTAGCATCGTTGACATCTCACCAACTATAGCTTCTATGACTATCGCTACCGCTTAGTGATAAAGTAAAACAATTACATGGCGACTGCATTTCATACAATAAAGCGACAACCATAAGGCTCCTGCCAGTTGCCGATAACTTTTACAAAACATGAGCATCTCATACAACAATCAATACCTCATCGCGTCTTGACCATATCACATCACAACATGCCCTACAAAAACAAGTTAGACATCATCTACTTTGTTGTTGCAAGTTTTACGTGGCTGCTACGGGCTTTTATCAAGAACTGTTCTTATCTACGCATCAAAACCACAACGATTTTTTGTCAAGTGTGCTGTTTTTACCTTCAACAAGGACCGCCCGTATTCAAACTCAATTCAATTAAAGTTGGAGAAACAGACACCCGCTAGTCACCTGTGTGCGAAGCACATCGGTAGAACCAGTCTCATGACGCGGTCATGTAAGGTCAGTTCGGGCCGCTTCATCCAACAATACCCCCGAATCAAAGTAACATGTTGGTGGTAAGCAGTATGACTATTATCGCCCACAACTCTTTGTGTTCTACTCATTCATATCTACACATAGACCTGGCTCAGATGCCACTGTTGGGGAATGCAGTATTTCAAAAAAATTCCTACGATCACGCAAGATCTATATAGGAGAAGCATAGCAATGAGACGGGAGAGTGTGTCCACGTACCCTCATAGACCGAAAGCGGAAGCGTTTAGTAATGCGGTTAATGTAGTCGAACGTCCTCATGATCCAACCGATCCAAGTACCGAATGTACGACACCTCCGTGTTCAGCATGATGACGTCCCCTGAGCTCTTGATCCAGTTGAGGACGAGGGAGAGTTCCGTCATCATGACTGCATGGCGACGATGATGATGATGTTACAGGCGCAGGGCTTCGCCTAAGCACTACGTCAATATGACTGAGGTGTTAAACTGTGGAGGGGGCACCGCACACGGCTAAGAGATTGTATGTTGTGCTTTGGGGTGCCCCCTGCCCACGTATATAAAGGAGGGGAAGGAGGAGGCCGGCCAAGGGGGGGGCACCATAGGGGAGTCCAACTAGGATTCCCAATCCTAGTTGGAGTCCCCTTCCTTTTCCAAGAGGGAGAGAGAGGGAAGGAGGAAGAGAGGGAGAAGGAAAGTCCAATTCAGACTTGCCATGGGGGGGGGGGGCGCAGCCACCCCTTGCGGCCCTTCTCTCCTTTCCACTAAAGCCCATTAAGGCCCACAACTTCCCCGGGAGGTTCCGGTAACCTCCCGGTATTCCAAAAAATACCTGAAACACTTCGGAACCATTCCGGTGTCCGAATATAACCTTCCAATATATCGATCTTTTACCTCTCGACCATTTAGAGACTCCTCGTCATGTTCGTGATCTCATCCGGGACTCTGGACATGCTTCGGTCATCAAATCACATAACTCATAATACAAATCATCATCGAACGTTAAGCGCGCGGACCCTACGGGTTCGAGAACTATGTAGACATGACCGAGACACATCTCCGATCAATAACCAATAGCGGAATCTGGATGCTCATATTGGTTCCTACATATTCTACGAAGATCTTTATCGGTCAAACCACATAACAACTTACGTTGTTCCCTTTGTCATCGGTATGTTACTTGCCTGAGATTCGATCGTTGGTATCCTCAAACCTAGTTCAATCTTGTTACCGACAAGCCTCTATACTCGCTCCATAATGCATCATCTCGTAACTAACTCATTAGTCACATTGCTTGCAAGGCTTATAGTGATGTGCGTTACCGAGAGGGACCAGAGATACCTCCCCGATACACGGTGTGACAAATCCTAATATCGATCTATGCCAACTCAACAAACACCATTGGAGACACCTGTAGAGCATCTTTGTAATCACCCAGTTACGTTGTGATGTTTGATAGCACACAAGGTGTTCCTCTGGTATTCGGGAGTTGCATAATCTCATAGTTAGAGGGATATGTATAAGTCATGAAGAAAGCAATAGCAATAAAACTTAACGATCATTATGCTAAGCTAATGGATATGTCTTGTCCAACACATCATTCTCCT
Source organism: Triticum aestivum (assembly GCF_018294505.1). NCBI lineage: Eukaryota > Viridiplantae > Streptophyta > Magnoliopsida > Poales > Poaceae > Triticum > Triticum aestivum. The sequence goes on from NC_057806.1 coordinate 215,182,368, forward strand.
AATGATGTGATCCCGTTCATCAAATGACAACACATGTCTATGGTCAGGAAACTTAACCATCTTTGATTAACGAGCTAGTCAAGTAGAGGCATACTAGGGACACTTTGTTTTGTCTATGTATCCACACATGTATCATGTTTCCGGTTAATACAATTCTAGCATGAATAAAAACATTTACCATGATATAAGGAAATATAAATAACAACTTTATTATTGCCTCCAGGGCATATTTCCTTCACCGGCGGCGCTGGAGGAAGAAGACGAGAGATTGAAGATGGATGCCGGTCGTTGGATGTAAATCCAATGGCAAACTATATTAGAATCATTTGTTGATTAAGTTGACAACGACTTGCATTGGCTTCGACCTATTGGCCCACATTCCAGCCTCCAAAAATGTGGCACATATTCAACCCATTTTTTTTCAGAATTTACAGTGAATTTGATCTGTTTTTTTAGAATTACAGTCCATTTACTGGGCTGGGTGAACAAATAATGTAGCGTCCATGCGGCCCATTTATTTTTTTCCTGAAAAATTATAGGCCATTTGCACTTTCTCGAAATACATGATTTTGCTGGGCTGATTCCAAATATAATGTTGGGTTGGGCGCGACAATGTTATCAAAAAATAAACAGGGGCTGAGCATGTTGTTATAAATATATTTAAATAATGAGTGATTTATTATTACATTGGTCCTTCAATCTTACCAAGCTTTCGTACACAATCACCCGGATTTTATTGTTAAAAAAATATTTTTATAAGTTAATAAGATGTGTTGTTTTCTTAGATATGTAAGTATCTGTTAAATATATGATGATAATAACAATAATATATAATAACATATAAAATAATTTAAATAAATATAATATAGTTAGAAGGGAAACATAAGTTGGACCAGGCGTTCCTATTCTTATATAGAAAAATAGAACGAACCTCTGCGTTTTCTTCGGAAAAATACATAAGTTGGGCTGCTGATGTTTCAGGAAAAATAAAACCTCGGATGGGAGGTCCATAGGCCGGTCGATACATGACGACCCTCGAGAAAATAGAAACCGGCATGTCGTGGTCTGCGCATGTTAAAAAAGATAGCCTAGACGGGGCAGCCCACAACCTAGCTGATACTTGCTGCCCAGTGATAATAAATGATACCTGTCAGCTCCCCGGCTTCATTATAAACTTATCTCCTTTAGTAACTATGTTGAAGCACCTAAAAAAATTTAACTATGTGGACAAACCCGTGGGCCCCAATGCTAGTATAGCATTAGGAGGAAGTATTTTTTAATGAGGCACTAGCTTGGGTACGGCCATAGACCTGGTGGGTCCCGACTGTCCGCCTCTCCACATACAGCCCTCTCCAGATTCCTCTTGTTTGTTCAGAATATTCACAATGGCAGACAACGACAGGACGAGATCGGACCACCTGAGGCAGTGCCTTATTTGTACGGAAACTACTGAAGTAGCCCAGTGGCCAAGTGACACTACCTGACCGTTGTTCTGCCCGGGTTCGACTCCACCTGATGCAGGGAAAATATCTCCAAATTTTTTGCCTCTGCCATTATTGACATGTGGGTCCCCATTGTCATCCACGCACACCACGTCCAATACTTGCCAAAACTTCATCCCTCGTTTTCTCTGTTTTTCGCACACTCGACATTGTGTGGGCATTTTGAAAATAGCATATCTTTTTGACTATGCATCATATGAAGATGTGCTATGCATGAATGTTGATCAGAATGATGTTAACTGGCTGGTAGTTCCATTTTCGACCAGGAATAAAACTTCCAACATGATGTTATCCACATTTGAAAAGGCCATGTTAATATAAATGCCCCGCCTCTCAAAGTTGCAGTTTCTTATCTGAAATTGAACTTGTAGTTTCTTATCTATAACTGATACTTGCAGTTTCTTCTCTGAGAATCACATTGTCTGCACTTTTATAGTCCTATGAAACTACATTTTAAAGTGCTAAAAATAGATCTCTAGAATTCATAAAATACTTCATATGCTGAATAGTACAAATCTGAAATTCAAAATACATTCATATCTAAAAGTACTCTCAAAATACACAACACAAAACACAATTCACAACCTGCAAATACTAACAACCCTAAGCTCATTCTGAAAATTCACAACCTGCCTGACTATTGGGCTGGGGGGGGGCAGCCCCCTCCTATTCCTCGGCGGCAGACAGCTGCCCCGTGAGACGATGTGAACGGCGAGGGAGAGGATGGCGGGGAAGCGTCGTCGGGCCAACTGCTTTTCTCCTCTTGCAGTTTGGTTCGGTCGACGAAGACTCCACCGGCTCGCTCTGGCACGGCACCCTCACAAACAGCACCCTATACATGCTGGATCCTTCAATCTCTGGTGGATACTCCATCTGGGATCGATACTCCCACCACTGCTTCCTCACAATCGGATTCAGTGAATCTATTTGCTCCATGGCCTAGAGGAGCAGCTCTATGTACTCCCGCGTGACTCCCTTTGGGAGTATCACCACCTTTTTGCTCTGTTGTAGATATTTGGCCATGGATGTCGCCGTCACCGCTAGTTGGTCCTTGTTGCCAAACCAAGACTGTATATCCAACATCCTAGCTAGCTTCACAGGGTCACCATCTGCGATCCTCATGTATCGGTTGTACTCCTCCATCGATCTACTTCTCCATAGCACCTTAACTCGCCGGCGGTGGTTTTTGAACGGAAGAGGAGAGGAGCGGCGCTGGTTTTTGTTTAGAACGGGTGAGGAGCGGCGCTGGTTTTGGATTAGAACGGGAGAGGAGCGGCGCTGGACTTAGATTGGAACAGCAGAGGAGCGGCAGTGGTTTAAGAGGAGAGGAGCGGCGCTGGTCTTGGAAGTATTTTTTGTTTTGCGTATTTTGTGTCAAAGTTTGACCACGTACTATATTTGACAAGCAAAATGTGAATGCATGTCACCAAAAATTGTATCGTTTGGTTCGTATCTTAATGTACTTTCAAATTATATTATTTTTGCAATGTATAACATATATTTTATTTGTGAAAATCGTGGTCAATTATGACCCGGAATAAATAGGAGACTAGTTAATGTGGGGTCTCTTTCTTAATTGAAGGGTAAATTGATTTTGATTTTGATCCTGTCACAGCGCGTCGGCCCTCTCATCCAATCCTAAATGCTGCCGCATGCTCCTCTCCCTCTACACCATTGCAAAACCACCTCCTCTCCTCTCCATCATCTCCATTCCAAAACCACTACCTCGCCTCTCCCTTTTCTCCATTGCAAAACCACCCCTCTCCTCTCCATCATCTCCATTGCAAAACCACCCCTCTCCTCTCCCTCTTCTCCATTGCAAAACCACTACCTCGCCTCTCCCTCTTCTCCGTTCCAAAACCACCATCTCACCTCTCCCTCTTCTATATTGCAAGACCACCATCTCTCCTCCCATCTTCCAAAGCTAGCACTAGACCACTCAAAGGGACATCTATGGAGAGGATGCAGCAGAAAATCGGGCAGATCGCCAGCGGTGACCAGGCAAAGTTAGCCAGGTTGAAGGAGATCCTTACTTGGTTTGACAATGAGTGGTAGATTTTGAGGACGATGAAGGTCATGTGGCAATTTATCCGAAAGAGCGAGACGACGGTGATGTACTCCTCGGCGGCAATCACGTCGCAGTCCTTTGAGTTCATCGAGTATCTCCTCTGGGCGATGGAGCAGACATATTCACCCGAGGTGAAAGTCAGGCGGAGGTGGTGGGTGTATAGGTTGAAGGTCGAGCACCCATAGGATAATGAATCCATTGGGCACGTTGTGCCGTTCGTGAGGGTGCAGAGCCAGCTGGGGCCACAGGAGTATTCGTTCTCCCACTCGAAGAGGAGGTCAGATGTCGCGTCCCCGCCATTCTCCATGGTTCCCTCGACACTCGCCTTGTTTCAATGGTGGTGGTAGGGTTCAAGGTAAGCTTGGCACTAACCTAATCTTCCATCTGCTCATGCTTACAATCAGTGTGACAACTAATGAAATCATGCTTACAATAAGTCTCCGAGTACTACACCAATGACCCTAAAATAGCTCTGGACCTTTGGGACAAAGTTGTTACACTGTGTACAAATAAATAAAAATATATTTGTGCTTCTTTCAGAAAAGAGTACTCCCTAGAAAACTGCCAATATAAGCTACTAGTATTTGGTCAAAGGATTTGCTACCGAGAAAGATCCGTCAACAGAGAGCGCCACACATCCCACTGGTGGTGGTGGATGCCAATGCGTGCATGGAGCATGGTTGGTGTCGGTAATTTTTACTTGGCACACCTCGCACTCTGCATATATGCCAGTTCCATCGGTACATTTGTGCAGTTCCACCAAAATGCAGCTGAATAACCCTGTTTGCACAGATAATTAAAAAGCGTGATTACATTATAATGGCACTAGTTGATGAAACATACACAAATAAATAGAAGAAAATATTGCAATAGTATCATAGTATGCCATGGTGCGAGGGCGAGATGGGCCCTGCGACGCCTCATACGGTATGCCTCGTACTGGAAATCGACCCAAGTCTCCCCGATACACCTTCTGCCAGTGATGAACATCAGTGTACAGTGGTAGTACAAGGAGGGGCCTTGAGATATTCCAATCTCTATTTTTGTGCAGATCAACTAAAATTAAGCACCCCAGTTTCTAGAAATGCTTAAACATTAACAATGGGACTAGTTGATGAAACATATACCAACAAAGAGAAGCACTTTCTTTATCTACATTGGAAATGAAATGATAGATAGGACACTCGCTCTATTTTAATTGTATTATTACTTCATTTTATCAGTTGCACTAGGGTCGAGCAGGTGGCAAACAAAGTGTACCATGCATCGCAAAGATGGAGGCCGGGGATGCTTATATTGGGATGCTCAAGCTGGCTCTTTCAGTCCCTGTCGGTGTCAAAACCGGCGGATCTTGGGTAGGGGCTCCCAAACTGTGCCTCTAGGCCGGATGGTAACAGGAGGCAAGGGACACGAAGTTTTACCCAGGTTCGGGCCCTCTTGATGGAGGTAAAACCCTACGTCCTGCTTGATTAATATTGAAGATATGGGTGTTACAAGATTGGATCTACCACGAGATCAGAGAGGCTAAACCCTAGAAGCTAGCCTGTGGTATGATTGTATGTTGTGATTGTTGTCCTACACACTAAAACCCTTCGGCTTATATAGACACCGGAGAGGGTTAGGGTTACACAAGGTCGGTTACAAGGGAGGAGATATCCATATACATATTGCCTAGCTTGCCTTACACGCCAAGTAGAGTCCCATCCAGACACGAGACGAAGTCTTCAATCTTGTATCTTCATAGTCTATCAGTCCGGCTAACGGAGATAGTCTGGCTATCCGGAGACCCCCTATACAGGACTCCCTCTATAGCCCCCGAACCAGGCTTCAACGATGATGAGTCCGGCGCGCAGTCGTCTTCGGCATTGCAAGGCGGGTTCCTTCTCCAGATTCTATGTACCTGTCGAAATAATGTCCGGTTCCTTGTGATGGTTTGTACTTCTTGGCTTCTATGCCCAATAATGGCCACTTTCCACATGTCGAGCGAATGTGAAGAGCCAGGGTGTTTTCACATTTACCCCCCTAGCTATGTAAATGAGCCGCCTATTTAAAAAGACAAGGATTCAGATCCAAATCATACAATCTTACCTTGCCGAGTCTTCATCAAAGCGTACCCGACAGAGATCCATTCCACCATGGCCGGTCAATGCATCTTCTCCTCTCGCACCCCTAGTTCCAAGCCTGGAGATTGGGAGAGAAGTTCCATCCCGCACAACAAATTGGTGATGCCTCAGTCCAAGGTATTTCTTCCCCCAGCGTACCTGGTCCCAGTTCGAGTCGGGCTTGCCACCTATAATGGCGGAGAGCAAGCGGAGAGCCGTCCCAATCCCTCCAAGGGAGAGCGGGTGTGCCTTGTTCCTTATCTGGTAAGAGGGCTCGGATTCCCAATCCATCCGTTTCTCCGAGGGCTTCTAGAGTTCTATGACCTCCAGCTACACAACCTTACGCCTGCCTCCCTACTGCACATCGTGGGATTCGCAGCCCTTTGCGAGTTATTTTTGGGCTGTGAGGCTCATTTCGCACTGTGGAAGAAGCTGTTCTGCCTTGTGCCCCGTTCTAAGAAGGGATCAATATATCAAGTGGGCGGAGCCGAAGTGTGGCGTATCGCTGGGACCAGATACCTATCCGGGACCCCGAAGAAGACGTCCGAAGACTGGCCTTCAGAATGGTTTTATATAGAAGATGTCCCCCTTTCGGACGCTATTCGGATCGGCCTTCCGGAGTTTGACAATGCCCCTTTGAAGAAGCGCCAGAGCTCGTGTCCACGAAGCCCCCTAGAGGAAGACGACTGGGACATTCTTTATCTGATGAGCCGGATAAGCTCTTTAGCTCGATCCGGATTGACCATGATCAAGGTCATGGCTATATGCATTATGCGGGGGGTGCAGCCGCTCCAGTACAGAGGCCACCCCATGTGGGACTTCAACGGGGAGGATGACGCCACCCACCACGGCCGCAAAGGGCCGGGATCTGCTGCTGATCTAATAAAGATCTTTTCCACTTTGTACAAGGGAGAAGAGGAGGAGTTCCTCTATATCAACCCGCAGGGCGGATTCTCCATGTACAATCCTCCGAGCTGGGTAAGCGGAGATTTTTTCTCACCCATCCGTTTAGTATTCCCGTAGTTTAAGTATTCATTCTAGTGATTTCATTGCAGGAGTTGCGCCAGGCAGTAAAGGAGATAAACAACCCTCCACCACAGCCCGAGGACCCTGGACGATCCCTTAACCTGGCCTCCCAGGAGGACCCGGACATATCCGTGGAGCTGATCGACGGGTTTTTTTACCAAAGGAGTAATGCCAATACCTTGGTGGCCATTACGGCTGATTACCCTGGGCTAGTTCCAACCTCATAGGTGACTGAGACCGAAATCCCAGCACTTAAAAAGGGGTCTGTCCTTGTGCTCTTTTTTTCATTGCCGTATAACAGCCGTGTCTTGCAGGGGAGGTCCTCGGGGCAGCAGGCGGAGCCTATGGCAACTAGCCAACAAGGGGCCGCTAGGCCAGGCAGGCTGAAAAGATCCGCAGTCCGGATTGAGGCACCGGCGCAGCAGTATAGCGCGCCGTCTTTATTGCAAGACATTACTTACAGAGGCATATTAATGCCCGTGCCTTCTTTTGAGGAGAAAGAGCGCTCGCCGGACTATACCCGGAGAGGCTACCAACCGCGCCTCCACAAGCCAGGCTCCAAGGCCGGACTCAGGGGTGGGAATGAGTACAAGGCGTGCACCGTGTGCTCCTCCGACAGAGGATACGGATGGACTGTCCACCACCCCTTCTGTTGGGGATATTACTACTGGAGGTAAACCGGCCTTATGTACTCGGGTTGACTCTTTGAAGATTATAAGCCCATGAAGATATAAAGATGATGGCGCTTTACGGAGGGCCCAAAGGCGGGTTACAATCTGTAAAAGTAAACAGACCTAGTCATGTAACTTGTATAGTAAGATAGAAAGAGAGAGGCCGAACCAGATACGTTTATAAACCGGCTTCGGGACTCTGTAGCCCGGCGGGTGTCAACCTATGTATATAAAGGGACGACCCGGCTGCGGTTTAGGGACAGACAACAACAACTCGAGAGCCAGACAAAGCGGATTCGCTCCCTGGCCTTCGAAACCCTAGCAATACCAATCACAACTAGATGTAGGCTTTTACCTTCATCGAAGGGGCCGAACTAGTATAAACTCCCGTGTCCCCTTGTTCGGTTTAACCCCTTTAAGCTAACCCGTTGCGATGGCTCCACGACTAAGTCCTTTCACGAGGACATCTGCCGTGACAAACCCACGACAGTTGGTTCCCACCGTGGGGCTATCACATGATGGTTTTCAGTTCTTGAAGGGCAGCTTCGATGGACTCAATGGTTACGCTGTGGGCCGGATGACGAAGATTCGCCGCGGCAAGCTCTACATCAACAACTCAGGATGGGGTCCCGAGGCCGATTCAATCGAATACGGGTACCGGGTCTCCTTTGGTGGGATTCACGTCTTCATCGGCAAGATTGGCGAACCGGCTCCCGAGCAGGACATCTACACCGACATCATCGAAACGGCTCGGCGTGCAAGTTCTTCGCCGGTTCAGCCCGAGGCAAGGCATGTTTTCGTAGGTGTCGTCCATGGATCAGGGTACGAGGATGGTCCAGTGCCCGATGGAGAAACCGTAGTCTGCTCTGATGACGAGTCTTCTGGAGAAACCGAATCGCTTTACCAGTTGCAGGACGGACGGATTGAGGGAGGAACCGAGGGCAACAGTATTCCGGATTCCTCCGGTCTGCCAAACCGGGCCGCCATCTTCATGGCCGGCACACAACCGGCGCCTCATTCATCTACCGCCGCAGCGATGCTCTCCGGATCAACGACGGGCACACCAGCAGGGGCAGGAAGCTCGGCGCCACCTCCGCCCCAAGTCTTGTCTGATTTGTTCGACGCTCTGGCAACATTGATGTCTGCGGAGGTGGACGCAGCAGCCAGGGATCAGCACGATGCGGAGATTGCAAAAGTGAAAGATCAGATAGCCCAGGCTAAAGCGGACCTGGCAGTAGAGAACGTCAGGATGGCTACGGAGCGGGCCGAGTTGGAAGCACAAGCTTACTGGATTAGACTGGATCAGAATGCTTCAGAGGAAGTCATAAGAAGAAAGTACCGATCACGTCTCCCGTCAGGTAATGAGCCACAGAATCTTTTCAACACGCCAGGTACAGGAGCTGGTAACCAACCCACGCTAAACCGGGCGGAGGCACCGGGAGCAGGAGTGCCGGTTCAGCCGCGCACGATGGACCTGCCTCACTAGAACAACGTTGTACCATCAACGCCGCCCGGGCATTATTCCAATCCGTTGGACAACATTGTGGCCGCTGCTTCACGCCTGGCGGCCCTCCCAACCGACGGCGAGTCACCAGTTGCAGTGGAAGCGCGTCGGGCCAGGGATCACCTTCAGACAGCACTAAATCAACAGCAAGCATATTCACACAGCCGTGAGAGGATTCATTCCACTCCCCGTCCAAGCCGGAGTTATAGCAGACACGAGGAAGACGAACCGGCTGTGTCCAGTAGTGCACGCCACTGAAATTCGCCATGAGGGAACAACCCAGCCGGGGGAGGTGCTAATGCACAAGATGCTGTGGACCATGGCCGCGCACGTCGAGATGCCGAGTTGACAGCTCAACACGAAGCACGAAGGCATACTCCGGTGCACCCCACCGCCTTCGTGGAGCCAGGGGCGATGTTCAGTTCCTTAGGGGTACCGTGTTTAACTCCCGCTTTGCGTAATGTGCGACTACCCAAGGATTTCAAGGGACCTCGTAAGGTACCAAATTATACCGCTGATTTGCAGCCAGAGGCGTGGGTGGAGAGCTATGAGATGGCTATGGAGATGTTAGATGTGGATGAGGCGGTGTGTGCTAAATATTTCACCATGATGTTGGAAGGAACAACTCGCACTTGGTTGAAGAGCTTGCCAACCAACTCTATTGGATCATGGGCCGAACTGAAGCACCGGTTTATCCAGAACTTCAAGGATACATGTAAGCAGCCAATGTCAATTGTAGATCTGTCCGCTTGTGTCCAAGAGGAAGGGGAGTCCAATACCAATTGGGTCAAATGGGTCTCGGCGATTTTGCATTCATCAGATCATATCAATACAGACACCGCAGTGTTAACGTTAGAGGGCAATTGCCGTTTCAAACCGTTGAAACAGAAGTTGGGAAGGCTCAAATGGCACTGCAATGACATGTTGACACTCATGGCCGCTTGGGTTAAATATGCCGATTCAGATAATACCAAGGATCCGGATTCAGAGGAGGACACACCGGAGAAGGGTAAGAAGAACGGCAATGCCAAGGGCCAACAACACAATCCGGCAGGCCATGAAAACACGGGTAAGGGCAAGGCCGACAGTGGATCGGACTTTGTCGCAAATACCAACGCGCAGGAGAATGGCCAGCGTCGTAAAGGCAAGCAGCCCCAGAGGGGTGGAGGTCTAGGCAACAATTTGGAGCATTTGTTAAATCAGCCTTGTCCAAAGCACGGATCAAAGGAGAAACCGGCATCACATCTCTGGAAAGATTGTTATATCATGCGGGATTTCAAGAATTCCAATATGTTCCAATATGACAGCCCGCCCGGCGGTTCAGGAGGAGGTTTCCACGGGCTGGGTTACGGAGGTGGTGGTTCCGGTTCAGGGTTTCCAGGCAATCAAACCGGACACGTCAATCAAGGACACCAAGGCAACCAGGGAGGTTACAACCATCAGGGGAGTCAGCAACAGTAGCAGCAGTCGGGTTATCAGAGCAATCCCAAAAAGCTGAACAGCGGGCAATATCATGTCTTCACTACTAGTTTGTGCAAACGTGATCAGAAGCTTCACAAAAGGGCAGTCAACTCTGTTGAACCGGCAGTACCTCAGTATTTACGCTGGTCGGAGCAACCTATTTTGTGGAGCAGAGAGGATCACCTGCCCCGGGTTGATAATCCAGGTCATTTGGCCTTAGTAGCCCCTCAAGTTGGGGGATACAGGTTCACTAAAGTGCTCATGAATGGGGGAAGTAGTATCAATATTGTATTATGATAGATTCCGCCGTATGGGGTTGACAGATAAGGATCTTAAACCATCGAATACAGTATTTCATGGTGTGGTGCCTAGTAAGTCTGCATATCCCATTGGTAAGATATCTTTGGAGGTAGCTTTTGGAGATGAGTATGATTCAAGGTCAGAAACATTGACATTTGAGGTGGTGAAAATCAAAAGTCTGTACCACGCCTTGTTTGGGCGGCCGGTTTATGCTAAGTTTATGGCAAGGCCATGTTATGTTTACCTACAGCTTAAAATGCCAGGTCATAAGGGGACTATCATAGTACATGGAAGTAGAAAGATTGCTTTGGAGTGTGAAGAAGGCGATGCGGCTTATGCTGAGTCAGTTTGTGCCACGGAGGAGTTAAAATTCTATAAGGAGCAAGTTGATCCGACAGACATGACCTCCTTAAAAAAGCCAACTATGGAACATGATCCAGCATTGAAGTTCAAATCAGCTACGGACACTAAGATGGTTGACTTTGTCCCTGGCGATTCATCCAAATAGTTCAGCATCAACGCTAACCTGGATCCCAAATAGGAAAGCACGATCATCGAGTTCATCCGTGAGAATCGGGACATCTTTGCATGGAAGCCTTCTGACATGCCAGGTGTACCAAGAGAACTCACTAAGCACACACTCAACATTGATCCTAAATTCAAACCGGTCCAACAGTTCCTCCGCCATTTCAACGAGGAAAGACGCAAGGCTATAGGTGAAGAGGTAGCTCATTTGTTGGCTGCTGGGTTTATTGTTGAAGTTTTTCATCCAGAGTGGTTAGCCAATCCAGTGCTAGTTCTTAAGAAAAACAGCACTTGGCGCATGTGTGTGGACTACACAGATTTAAAAAGGCTTGCCCTGCAGACCCCTTTGCTCTCCCTCGCATTGATCAGATAATTGATGCTATGGCGGGTTGTGACCGTTTGTGTTTTTTGGATACTTACTCTAGTTATCATCAGATCAAAATGGCAGTTAAGGACCAGGAGAAGACAACCTTTATAACTCCCTTTGGAGCCTTCTGCTATGTTTCCATGCCCTTTGGACTCAAGAGTGCCCAGGCAACTTACCAGCGATGTGTTTAGAATTGCCTTCATAAGAAAATTGGGCGCAATGTTCATGCGTATGTAGATGATATTGTGGTCAAATCCAGAAAGGAGGGGACGTTGATAGATGATGTACGGGAAACCTTTGACAATCTCCAGTTTATAAGATGATGCTCAATCCGTAGAAGTGTATTTTCGTTGTCCCAGCAGGCAAGCTCTTAGGCTTTCTGGTTTCAAACAGAGGTATTGAGGCTAATCCGGAAAAGATTGCAGCAATTACGTCCTTGGCTAAACCGGCGTGTATTAACGATGTGCAAGGTCTGGCCAGCCAGATTACAGCCTTGAGCTGGTTTATCAGCTGCCTTGGAGAGAAGGCCATCCCCTTATATCAGATGCTCAAGAAAACGGATAACTTTGTCTGGAGTGAGGCAGCTGATAAGGCGTTTGAAGATCTGAAGAGGCAGCTAGTGGAACCGCCCGTGCTGGCAGCACCGATCGATAAAGAGCCATTATTACTATATGTGGCTGCTAATGCCTGGGCTGTCAGCGTAGCCATTGTGGTAGAGCGCAAGGAGCCTGGCAAAGAGTATCCGGTTCAACGGCCGGTTTATTATATCAGTGAGGTGCTCATTGAGTCAAAGCAGAGGTATCCGCATTGGCAGAAATTGGTGTATGAGGTGTTTATGGCAAGCCGGAAGCTCAAACACTATTTTCAGGGCCATCCTATCACAGTGGTCAGTTCAGCTCCTCTGGGCGACATCATTCAAAACAGAGAGGCAACTGGCCGGATTGCCAAGTGGGCCATTGAGCTTGGACCTCACGGGCTCAAATATATACCCCGCACGGCGATCAAGTCCCAGGCACTCGTATATTTCATCAACGATTGGACGGAGTTATAGGCACCTGAGGAGAAACCTGATATTACATATTGGACTATTCATTTTGATGGGTCCAGACAGTTAGAGGGTTCGGGGGCTGGAGTCGTATTAACTTCCCCACGAGGTGACAAGCTTTGTTATGTCCTCCATTTAATGTTCCCTTGTACTAACAATGCAGCTGAATATGAGGCGTTACTCCATGGTCTTCGGATGGCTAAAGAGATGAATTTGAGCTGGGTTAAGTGCTTCGGTGATTCAGATCTAGTGGCTCAGCGAGTGTCTGGCACGTGTGATTCTAAGGACCCACTCATGGCTGCATATCGGCGAGAAGCGGACACCGTGGCTGGTCACTTTAAAGGTTATCAGGTGGACCATATAGACCGGCGGAAGAATGAAGCGGCGGACGCTTTAAGTCGTCTTGGTTCCCAACGTAAACCGGTTCCGCCCAATGTCTTTCTTGATGTATTGCACAATCCGTCAATCAAAATACCAACCGAAGAAGATTTGGCTATTCCTGATCAGGGGGCTCAGTTGGTGGCAGCTCTGCATGCCATACCGGATTGGACGATCCCATATCTGGATTACATGAACCGGGGCGAGTTACCAGCTGAGGAAACGTTGGCTCGACAGATAATCCGGCGTTCCAAGTCCATGACCATACTCAATGGGGAGTTACATTGTTACAGTGTTTCAGGAGCAATTCAGCGATGCATTTCTCCTCAAGAAGGTTGTGAGATTTTGCAAGAAATTCATGAAGGGGATTGCGGTCACCATGCCGGTTCAAAGTCATTGGTTGCTAAAGCTTTTCGTCACGGTTTTTACAGGTTGACGGCGCATGCTGATGCGGAGGATTTAGTCAAAAGATGTGATGGATGTCAAAAGTTTGCCCGTCGTGCGCACGTTCCGGCTCAAGAGTTGCGGATGATTCCAATTACGTGGCCGTTTGCAACTTGGGGGCTGGATATGGTTGGACCCTTCAAGCGCTCCAAGGACAAAAAGACCCACCTGTTAGTAGCAGTTGATAAATTCACTAAATGGGTAGAGGCTGAGCCAGTCAGCAAGTGTGATGGAGCCACGGCGGTTCAATTCATCAAAAAGGTGATATTCCGGTTTGGCTTTCCACGTAGCATTATAACAGATAATGGCACTAACTTATCAAAAGGAGAGATGGAAGAATTCTGTCAACGTGAGCACATCCGGCTTGATCTAGCATTAGTGGCTCACCCCCAATCTAATGGTCAAGCGGAAAGGGCAAACCAAGAAATTCTACGGGGTATCAAATGAAGGCTTATGGTTCCCTTAAAGCGGATGCCAGGTTGTTGGGTCGAGGAGCTACCTTCTGTGTTATGGAGCATCAACACCAAACCCAATAGGTCTACGGGTTACACGCCTTTCTTCATGGTTTATGGAGCAAAGGCAGTTCTTCCTAGTGACATCCGTCATGATTCGCCCCGTGTGGCAGCTTATGTTGAAGCTGATAATGAGAAAGCACGTCAGGATTCTCTGGACCTGTTGGATGAAGAGCGGGATCTTGCAGAAGCACGTTCGGCGATTTATCAACAAGATCTCCAACATTATCACAGCCGTCGGGTTAAAACTAGAACCTTTCAAGAAGGTGATTTGGTGCTCCAGCTCATCCAGGACAAGACTGATATGCACAAGTTATCCCCCCCTTGGGAAGCACCCTTTGTGGTCAGCAAAAATCTGCACAACGGATCCTACTACCTCATTGATGTTCGAGAGCATGAAGACTCACGTCAATCGGAGGAGGAGACAAAGCGGCCATGGAACATAGCTCTCCTTCGGCCTTACTATACTTGAAGCCATAGGCTCTTCACCTGTACACATTTATGACAGTGTATATACCATATAATTAACCGGAGCCTCCGTTATAAGCGGGGTATCTGTTCTTTCTTATATCATATGTGTTCTTTTCCAAGTTAACGGTCAAAGCGGAGTCTTTGTTAAACCGGCTTTAGCACTTGCATAAAGATAAAGAAAATAACTAGGGGGCTTGGTCATATTTGAACCATAGCTACACCTCTTGATAGGCATTTCAGCCAAACAAGGAAAAAATTTGTGGAGCCAAAGAGAGTATGGTACACAATACAAACTCAAACATAGGCACATGCTGAGCATGGCTCACAAAGTTACTTGGGGGCTCTTTTTGCAAAACAACAAAGAGTTTGAAAGGACCCTCGTAATTGGCTATCAAGCCACGGCTTGGAAGCCTTGTGTATTCACCTAAAACCCCGGGTTAACCTGCCTTCATCAAGTAAGCCACTCCTATCCAGGTAATCCTGGCATGACCCATCGAATGTGTGACAAGTCAATCTTTCACAGACCCTGAACTTGTCACAGTCAAAACAATGATTGGTTAGTTGGAGGCCCATCTTAAAAGGCTTTGTTAAATGGTTTAACTCAGAGGCCTGGCAGCCCATGAAAAGCCTCGATTTGGAGCCTGGCAGCTCGTAAAAAGCCTCACATATTTTCTTATTTGATTTTTGTTTGTTGACAATCATAAGTATTTTTTGATAAACCGGCGTCCTTGACCTGGCTTGCTTTCCAATCACCAGTTGTTGGCACATGATCAGTTATAAACCGGTGGTCATTAACCCGGTCTGGTTTGATTAAATCACCAGTGTTATAAAGAAAATCCGGTGGTTATACCGGTCCGGTTTAATAGATAGACCGGCATTATGAAGATGAAATTACCAAACGTACCGGGTTGGTGTTAAACACCTTTGCTGTATACACATTTGGTCAATGAATGAGGTATGTTCTGTACATTATTTTTTGTACAAACACTTGATTATTCAGCTAAAGTACTATATACTTCTTGGATATCGGCGGTAAACCGCTAGACACTTTTTAAGTTTTTTGGACCCAGGAAGGCAAGTCATCATAGGCTATGCATAAAATATATCCTGAAGGGCGGCACAGATTGTCACAAAGCATTATGAAACATGCTCGATGGCATGGCAGATAAACAAAGTTTCAGCTATCCTATTACATGAAGCTTCAAAGCGGTTCAAACAGTGTCATTGTTTTTCACAGTAGCCATATAAACCGGCGACCGGATCAAGACTCTTCATCACGACGGTTTGACGATTGCGGATCAGTTGGTGTTCGCACTTCTTCATCCCTCCCCAGCCGCTGGAAATCAGACGTTGACCAGTCGATTCCGGTTAAAGCTTGGAACACTGCCTCCTCATGGATAAGATCAGAAGGGTTAATATTAGGGGCATAAGTGTGCTTACGAATCGAAGGCACAAGTTCATCAACTTCATGGATATCGGCCGGCTGTCTTTTCCCTTCTGCATCATAAAACGGTTGAAAATGGGACAAATCGGTGTCCTCAGCCAATTTACTTGTCGCTGGCCGCATCTGTTTGGTTAGCCGCCGAAGATCATCATTGTCAAAGTTTGAACCGTCTTCTTTAACACTTGGATATCCTTTAATGATATCCTCTGCTTCAAGGTCTGGAATCCAGGCCTTGGCTCGAATAAGGGCGGTTAATGCTCCTGCCCTCGCAGCGTTTCTTTTCAACTCGCCAATACGTGCCGGTAACATGCCCAGCTTCTCAAGGGTCTCCTTAATCAACGTCGGCGCCGGTTTGTTATAAGCCGCTGTACTAATGGCTCGCTGAGATCCAGATTATAGCTGCTTAACCAATGTATATGCTGCTTTGAGCTTCATCCGCACATCTGTACCAAGATGAGTGATCCGAGTTCCTGCCAAAGATTTTATCAATATTTTGGTCAGTTTTAAGATTAATTGACTGGTGCAACATACATAAGCAGACACTTACCAAAGATAGCAGAGGTCATAGCATTGATTTGGCGCTTCAAACCGGCTAGTTCTTCAACCGCCGATTTCAGGGCTTCCTCGGCATCTACAACTCTTTTTGTCGAACCGGCTTTTTCGGTTTCTCATTCAGCACGGTCTCAGTTGAAGGATTCTTTCAATTTTTCCATTCCGTCCAGGTCCTGTGTCAGCTCCTCTTTGGCTTTTGCAGCTTCGACTTGTTGAGACTTCACATTTTCTTGCAAGTCAGAGTTCTAGGCATCTTTGCTTCTTAGTTCAGCCTGCAACATTGAAGGTATATTCAACAAAACAACATATTTATGCAATAAGTATAAAGCATATAACAAGTTATCCACTTCATACTTGGGGGCTAATGCCTATTTGCTCTCAAATACTACCCTCTATACAAGTCTCCAAAACAATGCAAGCACTATCCTTGACACTTGGGGGCTAATGTACGTTTGTTCTAAACCGGTGGTGTGGATTAAAAACCGGATTCACTTGTCAAGTTAAACCGGCCTTTGGGGGCTATGCTGCAGAACATTATCTAATTTTTCAAACATGAGTCCTATCTATGATTGAGGACACGCGTTCGCAAGGATCAATGATGAAGTGTCACAAAGATCCAGTTTATGATTAACAATCATAAAACGGCTCTTGGAGGCTACTTGGAATAGTATTTCAGCTATAAATCAACGTGCACCAGAGAAGTATTTACCTCATATCGTTCTTTCATCAAATTCACCAAACCGGCTTCATAATCCCGATTTGAGTGCAGACGGTTCAAGAAGCCGGAATGAAGCTCATCAGCGTTAAGATGAGCATAGTTTGATAAGTCGCTGCTCCATTTTCCTTTATCCCTAGCAATTTGCTCTTCTTTGGCACTATGCTGAGCCAAAATGATGGGATGTCCAGGAGAGCTATGGCCTGTTCCAGTAATAATAACATCATCACCTTGGCCTTCAGGATTTTTTGGGGGATGATGATGGAATTTTAGTGCCTTTCATTGGATTAGCCCGGTTTGGTTCTGCCGGTTCAGTATCAGGGGCGGCAGGCTCGGCATCTGTTGGTTCGTCAGTATGTTGGCCGTCAAGGGGTGGATCACCAAAAGTTGTTTCAGGATGGAGGCCTTCCGGTTCACCAGTTTTGTCCGGTTTGCCTCTTGGTTCTTCTTCTTCGGCAACAGGGTCTTCTGGCAGATTGGTGACCTGAGCTTTCTTGCTGGGTCTAGCTTTGGCCCTACAAACAGAATAAAAAAGGGTTAGCATCCTATTCAGAAGATGTAGGGCGCATTGAAAGGAAAGGTTTTTCATAACTTACCCAGCCACAGTTTTCAAAGGGGGAGTTGAGTTGCTGTCGATTCACCAGAAGAGGAAGGAGGTGTCACCTGATAATTTGAATCAGATGGATTAAGAGGCTGTCTGAAATAACCTGCCTTGGGATAAGAATGGTCAGAAGTAGGAGAGACCTCAGACCGGCGCCTCCGAACCGGAGTATCATGTAAACCGGCAGAGGTGACCTGTTGGCCACTTTGCCGGGTTGTCCGGCGAGCTTCATGCTGCTGAGTCATCAAAATAAATGTTGGATCCAAATGAGCAAGAGGATGAGAAAAGCTTACTTTCCGGATTGTTTGGCGAGTTTTTTGTGTTGGCATAGAGTCTGAACCAGAGGAAAGGGTAATTACCTCTACGTCCTCAGCCTAACTAGCTTCTGCCTCCTCCTGAGGAAGATCATTGTTAACAAGATGCACAAAAAGAGAGACAAGTGAGTCAAGTTCTACCTCAACTTCTGGGTCATCAGTATCATCAGCAAGTTCCATAATAATCCGGTCAGCCGTTTTCCGCTTTGACCTCCATTTTACGGCTTTGGTCTTCGGGCGGGTTGGTTTGATCACTTTATCTCCAGTTGGCTTTGCCGCTTTCTCTATGGATTTCCGTTTCCAGAAATAGTCATCACCCTATATATATATAAGAAAGAAGGTTTAAATCTTGTATAAGTCAAAGATATTAGAGATGAAGAGGATGTGTAATGCTTACAGCGGGCGGTTTCTTCTTGGTGTAGAAGGTACTCAGACCGGTTTGACTACAGACCAGTTCCGATTCATTCAGAATTTTCTTTACACCTTCAGTAACTTCTTCCTCGGATAATTGGATGTTGTAGTGCCGTTGAGGATCGTCAACTTCACAGGTATATTCGCACATTAAACCAGGATGCCGGCTTAGCGGCAAGATACTCCAGGATATCCAACAACGCACAAAATCCACGCATGTTAAACCGTTTGCCATAAAGGCCCAGAGCTTGGTGATTTGAGGAGCGTATTTTGCCCTTTCTGAAGAGCTCATGCGTTGTGGCATTGGGTGAGTATTGGATAACCTATGGTCACAGAAGCCGGGGAGGGGATTTTCATCCTCAGGCGAAGTGTCTCTGCAATAGAACCATGTTTGGTTCCATTCCTTTGGGTGGCTATGGTGTTTGGCATGAGGAAATTCCACTTCTTTCTGCTTTTGAATTGAGACACCACCAAGCTCTGTGTTCGGGCCATTCACAAACTCTGTGCGCCGGTTTAAGTGAAAGAAATCCCGGAACAATTCTGCAGTTGGTTCTTCTTGTAAATAGGCTTCACATAAGACTTGGAAATTACATAAGTTGGAGGCTGAGTTGGGACCAATATCTTGTGGATGCAGTTGGAAGCTGGCAAGTACATCTCGATAAAATTTTGACCCTGGCGGTTTGAAACCACGGCCTATATGGTCAACAAAGATTACCACCTCGCCTTGTCTTGTGGTTGGAGGATTCTCTGTTCCTGGAACTCGCCATTTGATCTCAGTTTTCTTAGGCAGAGAGCCGATGCTAACCATCTCATTCAATTGATCTTCAGTAACCCGATAACGAGCCCAGTTGCAGGCAGTGAATTGTTTGGCCATTGCAAAGCGAACAATCTGAAAATGAAAGGCCGGTTTATAAATTACGCATGATTATACACAAGAGACAAGGGAGTAAGAAACATGCTGATATGATAACTGGTACAACCGGGGATTAGTATAATGAGAGAAAGGTAATGCTAGCGCAGGATTGATCAGACACTGTTAAACCGGAGCATAATTATCAAGGTAACATGCTCTTCCGGTTTATCAGAGGGCTAATGGCATAGACTATTTATACAGTGATAAACCACTTATATTGGTGCGAGGAGAAACGGATCTCACAGGAACATAGAAACAGATCTCACAGTGATGTATAAAACTTTCAGATCTAAAGATAAGACAGAAAAGCAAAAATAATTGGATCTTGAAGGGCTGCAGAACTGAAGCAATTTTTGACAGATTAGATCAGTTCTTTGCGCATAAGGATTTGTGATGATCATGGTAGGTAAGCTATGGCAAGAGATGCATCAAGCATGAAGTGTCCATCTATTAAAGGAAGAACTGGAAACCATAGCACTGATGAACTTCAGAAGAACTGTGAAGAATGTCGAAACCCTAGAATAGATCTATGGTGAAAAAAGCAGAGAGCTTAGCGGAGCTGGTGAGGAAGCGGAAGGGCGCCGCAGTTTTCTGGTGCATTCAGGGCGATGCAGCAGCCAAGGTCGGAGCAGAGACGACGGTCGACGGTGGCAGCGAAGTTCCAAAGGCTGAGCAGCACGAGGAAGACGACGCGAAGAGGCATGGGGGGAAATGGTGAAAATGACCCCTCGGTCCTATTTATAAGGCGAAATGAAAAAATGGCAAGTACGGGAATCAAGGAGCCCAAAAAATGGATAAGTTAATAGAGGTGTCGCCTCGATGACTGGATATATATTAAATGAAGGAAATCTCCGACATCAACAGATGGATGACGTCAGGACGGTTTATCGTAATTTTGAAGTATGACGTCATGGCGGTTTACAAGATCAAAAATGAAGATAAGAGAGAAGATTTTTTCTAAAGTGTGGAAGATTGACATGAACAAGTTCAAATCAATCTGGGTCCTAATGTTGGGGATATTACTACTGGAGGTAAACCGGCCTTATGTAGCCGGGTTGACTCTTTGAAGATTAGAAGCCCATGAGATGTAAAGATGATGGCGCTTTACGGAGGGCCCAAAGGCGGGTTACAGTCTATAAATGTAAACCGGCCTAGTCATGTAACTTGTATAGTAAGATAGAAAGATAGAGGCCGAACCGGATACGTTTATAAACCGGCTTCGGGACTCTGTAGCCCGTGGGTGTCAACCTATGTATATAAAGGGATGACCCGGCCGTAGTTTAGGGACAGACGACAATAACTCGAGAGCCAGACAAAGCGGATTCGCTCCCTGGCCTTCAAAACCCTAGCAATACCAATCACAACTAGACGTAGGCTTTTACCTTCATCGAAGGGGCCGAACTAGTATAAACTCCCGTGTCCCCTTGTCCGGTTTAACCCCTTTAAGCTAACCCATTGCGATGGCTCCACGACTAAGTCCTTTCACGAGGACATCTTCCGTGACAAACCCACGACACCTTCCGAGGTGGAAAGTGCCATGAACCATAGACGTCGTCGGACTGTTCTTCGTGACGCTTGTTTCTCCCAAGAGGCTTTAGATGCCTTCAACTCGGCAGATGCGCACCTCTGTGCCGCTCAAAATGTCTAGCCAGAGCCATGGAGTAGTATGTAAAAGACATACGGGTGAGAAAATTTGATGATTATATATATCAGTAGCCCCTGAGACTTGAAACATTTAGGATAAATGATTTAAGGATCATTTGTTATGTAGGTTCTTACAGAAAAGAATACTCAACTGTCCCAGGAGCTGGAAGAGTGCAAAGGCCAACTTCAGGCCGCATTGTCCGCCGCAGGGGAGCCCAAAGAGACCCCCGCTGGTAACATATCCGTCAAATGTTAAGTATAATATTAGAGTGTGGCTTTATATGCGAATCTGACGATAAAATTGTAGATGATGCTGGAATGAATCCGGATAAGCAGCAGCTCATATGCCAGCTGAAGGAGAAGAATGATCTCCAAGATTCCAACACCAAGCTGGGCGTGGAACTAAAAGATGTTCATGCCCAACTGTCGGATTCTATTAAGGAGAATCGGTGGCTTCGACGCGGCATATTTAGTAAGTGCTTGAACAAACTTTGAAAAGAGTTCGGCGAGGAAGCTGGCTGGTAGAGTTATGTCTGTAGGTATGCTAACAGGACATCCTGCCGAGGAGATGCCTAGTTCAACGGGTGATCTTCTTCCCAAGCTCGCACAGTTGCACGAACGAGTTCAGTAGGTGATGCAAGGTGTTGCCCAGGCCTTGTGGGCGTCCGTCTCCATACCCGAAGGCCTTGGAGAGCTTGTAGAAAAGCTGAAGGGAGCACGGCGGCGTTTACGATTATGGAAGATATCGGCCTGACGTCAGGGCGCCAAGGAGGCTTGGGCAATGGTGAAGACACAGTACACGAAGGCTGACCCGAACCACATGGCCGAAGTCAGACCTGTGGGGTCTGACGGCAAGGAGATCCCTGTGAATTTAGTGTACGGTCAAGTAGAATTGGCCGCAAAGTATTCCCAACAAGACTGTAGACTAGACAGCCTATTGGAGAGCATTGAGGAGGAATTCAACCAGTCAAATTGACTATGTAATTGTAAAGTGACATATATGATGTCTTCTAGCCGGATTGTAGATCATTTGTCATGGCGGACCTTTTCGCTTCAACCTCGGGACCCGACAGTCCGGAGTGTATCCGAATACCCTCTCGGTTATATAAGAACCGGGGCATGCGTGGAGACCAGGTGTAGGGGTCATTAGTGCTTTATCAGACAAGTGCCCAACTAGTTATGTTATATTACATGGGTAGTAAGAAACACCAGAGAGAATAGTTCCGTTAAGGGTTCCTTTCCCTGGGTAGGCATTCCATAAAGTGCATGTCCGGACTGCGACAAGAAGCATAGTAAAAACGTCTGGGGGCAGATATGGTTAATAAATAAAAGTCATCTTTTGTTCACCGACCGAATATTCTCTTAAGAATGCTCGCTTTCAGCTTCACCCAGTCTGAGGTACACGTCCGGCTGACCTGGCGGTAACATTTGCATAGGTGCTCCCCTTATTCCCTAGCCGAATTAACGGGAACGTAGGGCATAAATACAAGAGCCAGGCAACCCAGCTTGGCCAAAACTTAAGTCATATCGATGCATATGATGGTGAAAAAAGGTACATGCGTAAGTATAACGCATGTGTTGGGTGTGATGCCCAAGTAAATAATTTAAGCTTCTATGAAAGAAGCCCCCAGTTGTAGATAGTGTGGCTAGCACCTCCATAATGTACGAGTGAGGCACAAGGTGACCCGTGGAGGTCTAGAGGAATAAAAGAAAGAAAGGGAAACAAGACAGACGACGCATATGCGGAAAATGGACAAAGGGAGGGGACTAACATAAAGTCCGGTGCTAGGCATAGAATCTTCGGAGCTTGGCTGCGTTCCATGGGTTCGGCTCGAGTCGACTAGTCGATGCATCCCGCAGTCAGTACACTCTGCCGGTCAGAACTTGGTCGATGATGAAGGGACCTTCCCATTTGGGCTCTAGCTTGTTCTTTTTCTTATCCGGCAGCCGGAGAATTAGTTCGCCAACGTTATAAGTTTTGGCTCGTACTTCTCTGCTTTGGTATCTGCGAGCCTGTTGCTGGTAAAATGCGTAACGGGCTTTGGCTACGTCGCGCTCTTCCTCCAAGGTGTCCAGCCTGTCCTGCCGATCGAGCTCGGATTCTCTTTTTTCGTACATGCGCACTCGAGGTGAGTCATGAATTATGTCACAGGGCAGGACTGCCTCTGCGCCGTACACCATAAAAAATGGTGTGTATCCGGTACTACGATTCGGCGTGGTCCGCAGGCCCCAGAGTACAGAGTTGAGCTCCTCTACCTAGTGTGTGTCAGACTCTGTTAAGGAGCGCACTAGTCTGGGTTTAATGCCGCTCATTATAAGACCATTTGCTCGTTCGACTTGACCGTTGGTTTGTGGGTGATAGACTGAAGCATGATCGAGCTTGATGCCCATTTAGCTGCACCAGAGTTTTACCTCGTCGGCCGTGAAGTTTGTGTCGTTATTAGTGATGATGCTGTGGGGGACGCCGTAGCGATGTACAACCCCGGATATGAAATCTTTCACCGGTCCGGATTCGGCTGTTTTAACCGGTTTGGCATCTATCCATTTGGTGAATTTATCCACCATGACAAGTAAGTATTTTTTCTTGTGGGTTCCACCTTTAAGGGGTCCAACCATGTCAAGCTCCCAGACCGCAAAGGGCCATGTAATGGGGATTGTTTGGAGGGCGATGGGTGGCATATGACTTTGATTTGCAAAGAGCTGGCAACCGGGACAATGCTGGACTAAGTCCTATGCGTCTGCCCGGGCCGTTGGCCAATAGAATCATGTACGGAAGGCCTTGCTCACAAGGGCCCGGGCTACGGCGTGATGACCGCCAAGTCCGGCATGAATTTCTGCCAAAAGGTTCCGTCCTTCCTCTTCGAAGATGCACCATTGAAGGACTTTGGAAGCGCTTTTTTTGTATAATTCTCCCTCGTGGACGCTGTAGGCCTTTGATCGCCGCACTATGCAGCGTGCCTCATTTTGGTCCTCCGGGAGTTCCTCTCTAGTTAAGTAGGCCAGGAATGGTTCTGTCCACGGGGCAATAATGGCCATTATTTCGTGGGTTGATTGTGTTATTTCGGTGGCGGAGCCTCCGATTGTGTCAGAGAGTTCGGTATCGGGTATTTTGGCCGGGTCCGGACTATTGTTACCGGTGTCCTTTTCCCATGCTACGGATGGCTTGAAAAGCCTTTCCAGAAAAATGTTGGGAGGGACCACGTCGCGTTTTGCGCCAATGCGGGCGAGGATATCCGCCGCCTGATGGTTTTCCCGAGCCACATGGTGAAATTCGAGCCCCTTGAACCGGGCTGACATTTTTAGGATGACATTGCGATAAGCGGCCATTTTTGGAGCCTTGGCATCAAAGTCTCCTGTTGGGGACGTCAAAACGACGCCCGCCCCTAGACCAGCCAACATTTTGGAGCCGTCGAAGTGCATGATCCAGTTTGAATATGTGTCCTACTCTTTAGGGAGTTCGGCTTCCGTCCATTCAGCGACGAAGTCAGCCAAAACTTGCGATTTAATAGCTCGCCGTGGCTTGTAAGTTATGTCGAATGGGAGGAGCTCAATGGCCCATTTGGCAATCCGACCTGTCGCGTCGCGGTTGTTTATAATATCGTTAAGTGGTACTTCCGAGGCTACCGTTATCGAACACTCTTGAAAGTAGTGTCGCAGCTTCCTGGATGCCATAAATACCGCGTATGCTATCTTTTGATAATGCGGGTACCGCGATTTGCATGGAGTAAGGACAGTGGACACGTAGTAAACCGGCTTTTGAATGGGAAATTTGTGTCCGTCCACTTCTCGCTCGACGAGAAGCACTGCGCTTACCACTTGATGAGTTGCCGCAATGTATAATAGCATTGGTTCGCCAATGTTTGGCGTGGCCAGGACTGGGTTTGTTGCCAACATGGGTTTTATTTCGTTGAGTCCGCCCATGGCGGCATCCGTCCAGTCAAAGCGTTCGGTACGCCGGAGGAGGAGATAAAGGGGTAATGCATTTTCTCCCAAGCGGGGAGATAAAGCGGCTTAGAGCCGCCACGCATCCAGTTAGTTTTTGTATTTATTTGAGGTCTTTTGGGGTAGCCAACTATGACAACGCTCGGATTTTGGCCGGATTAGCTTCAATACCTCTACTGGAGACAATGAATCCCAGGAGCTTTCCTGCTGGTACGCCGAAGACACATTTTTCCGGATTGATCTTGTTGTCATATGTTCGGAGGTTGTCAAATGTGAGCCTCAAGTCATCTACTAGAGTTTCGACATTCTTGGTTTTAATGACCACGTCATCCACGCATGCCTCCACTATTTTGCCGATCTGGTTTGCCAGGCATGTCTTAATCATGCGCTGATATGTTGCACCGGCGTTTTTTAGCCCAAAGGGCATTGTGTTGAAGCAGAATGGGCCGTATGGTGTGATGAATGATGTTGCGGCTTGGTCTGGCTCTGCCATTTAGATTTGGTGGTAGCCGGAGTATGCGTCGAGGAAACACAATGAATCGTGTCCTGCGATAGCATCAATGATTTGATCGATGCGGGGGAGGGGGAAGGGATCCTTTGGGCAGGCCTTGTTAAGGTCCTTAAAATCGACGCACAAGCACCAGGATTTGTCCTTCTTTGGTACCATCACCAAGTTTGCTAGCTAGTCCGGATGTTTTATGTCTCTGATGAATCCAGCGTCCAATAGCTTGGCTAGTTACTCTCCCATGGCTTGTCTTTTAGGCTCGGAGAAACATCGAAGAGCCTGCTTGACTGGCTTGAACCCTTTTATGATATTTAGGTTGTGTTCAGCCAACCTGCATGGGATTCCTGGCATGTCTGAAGGGTGCCAGGCAAAAATATCCCAGTTCTCGCGTAGGAACTCTCGCAGTGCGGCGTCAACATCAGGGTTTAATTCTGCCCCGATGGAAGCTGTTTTGGTAGGGTCGATTGGATGGACTTGGAATTTGACTATTTTGTCCGCCGGCTTAAAGGAGGTGGACTTGGATCTTTCATCGAGTATCACGTCGTCCCTGTTTACCGTGGAGCGCAGCGCAGTTAGTTCTTCGGCCGCTAGGGCTTCGGATACTGCCTCAAGGGCCAGTGCAGCTGCCTTATTTTCGGCGCGGAGTGCTATGTCCGGATCACTAACAAGAGTGATGATTCCGTTGGGCCCGGGCATTTTGAGCTTCATGTACCCGTAATGGGGTATGGCTTGGAAGATTGTGAACACCTCCCGCCCTAATAGAGTGTGGTATCCGCTGCTGAACGGGGCCACTTGGAATGTAATTTCTTCAGACCTGTAATTATCCAGCGTGTCGAATACCATGTCTAGTGTGATTTTTCCGACGCAGCGTGCTTCCCGACTGGGGATGATTCCTCTAAAAGGTTGTGCTTCTTTGCTTAATGCGGGTCCAGTCTATTTCCATCTTTTGAAGAGTTTCCTCGTAGATGAGGTTTAATCCGTTGCCGCCGTCCATGAGTACCTTGGTGAGTCGAAAGCCGTCCATGATTGGACTGAGGACCTGTGCGGCTAGTACTCAGGCTATTCGGAATTTAGGTTCGTCACTGGCCTTGAAGGTAATAGCCGTGTCGCTCCAAGGATTTGTTTCTGCTATGTGGTAGATTTCGGACGTGCTGCGGAGTGTTCGCTTCCGTCTTTTATTTGACGCAAAGGTCTCGAAGACCGTTAAGATCGTACTGTTGTCCTCGGGGTGGTGCTCTGTGGTTTTTGGGAGGAGTAGATCCTCACCACTTTTGGCCACCTGCCGGAGTATCCAGCATGCACTAAGGCTATGCGTTGGTATCGCATCCGCTGTACTATGAATTTTGCAGGGTCCGTTGAGCCATCCCTCCAGTACGGTTCCTTGCCCCGTAGAGGGCTTTTGCTTTTTGGTAGTTAACCCAGGTGTATTGTGATAATGCACCCTTTTATTTCGGACTGGGTTTGTATTCAGGGCTGGATTATCCCAAAATTTTATTTCGGTTTTCCAGGCGCTTTCCATGGCACAGTACTTTTGTACTATGGACACCAAGTCGGCAAAGCGTGTAATTTCACGACGACTTATGGAGTTGAGGATTCCCTTGTCCGTGCAATTATTGCAGAGCAGTGAAATAGCGTCTTCCTCGCGGCAGTCCTTTATCCTGTTCTTGACCAGGAGGAATCTGGCCCAGTAATGGTGTACTGTTTCTGGTGGCTCTTGCCTAATTTGGGATAGATCGCGTATGTTTGGGTGGGTGGGTGGAATTAAATCCGAATCCTCACCCAATCTGAGGCTCAGTGGCCAAGGAGTTTCCGAACTTGAAAGTTTGGATTCTTGGATGTTTTCCGGTAAATTTGGCCCGCTGCCTGATTCTAGGTTCAGGCTTTGAGTGAAATCCTCACCTCCGCGGGTATCCGGCTTGGAGGGATCGGGAATCCGGACGTAGCTAGTCCTTAAGATAGATGAAGTTTTGCCGCATTGTTCTTCCACCACTGCAACGTGATGGATGACCTAGGGAGAGTTAATTTCTCTTAGATCAGGTTTAGGCCCAATCTGATCGTAGTCTGTAGCGACTCCCAGGGCGGCGATGCGACCCAAGAGCTCGTTCAGGGAAGAGAGCTCCATTGGATCTAACTGCTCGGCGAGTTCCGAGCTGATGTGAAAATTGCTTTCGATAACCCGAGAAGTCATCATCGGCGCAACGGCCGAACAGGAGGTCATTAGAAAACCACCTAGCCAGAGAGTTTGGCCGATAGCCAGAGGTCCCTCAGCGATAGTGCAGTCTTTAAAGACGGGACGAGACATCCTTCCTTGTGGCGAAGGCACAGCGGAACTCTCAATGGAAGCACCAATGTCGGTGTCAAAACCGGCGGATCTCGGGTAGGGGGCCCGAACTGTGCGTCTAGGCCGGATGGTAACAAGAGGCAAGGGAAACAAAGTTTTACCCAGGTTCGGGCCCTCTTGATGGAGGTAAAACCCTACATCCTGCTTGATTAATATTGAAGATATGGGTGTTACAAGAGTGGATCTACCACGAGATCAGAGAAGCTAAACCCTAGAAGCTAGCCTATGGTATGATTGTATGTTTTGATTGTTGTCCTATGGACTAAAACCCTCCGGCTTATATAGACACCGGAGAGGGTTAGGGTTACACAAGGTCGGTTACAAGGGAGGAGATATCCATATACGTATTGCCTAGCTTGCCTTCCACGCCTAGTAGAGTCCCATCTGGACACGAGACGAAGTCTTCAATCTTGTATCTTCATAGTCTATCAGTCCGGCCAATGGAGACCCCCTATACAGGACTCCCTCAGTCCCTATCTCCCCCCCTGATGTTTCTGTGGTAGCATTTGGGTTGTAATCCAAACTTGGTTGAGCTGGTGCTGCGTCCCCCTACCTACCTAGCTTATGTGGCGAACTTGTCTCCTACTAGTACTCAGTCTGTTCTAGTAGTAGTTGCATAACTGCCCATTTACACTGAGATGTTGTCGGATAATGGTTCTCTATGGTTGGGTTTCTTTAATGAAATAGGAGGAAACCCCCTCTTTTGATATATAGAAAAATCAGTGGCACTAGTGGTGCCAAAATATTGCCTCAAATTAATAGTGCCGCTAGATTAAGGTGCAAAATAATAACATTACTGATTTATCTTGGCAGTGCCAAAACAGTAGCACAAGAGCAGACTCAACATGCAGGATCTTTGGCAAACGGTCAGACCAAAAAGGAACATACCTCGTGATGGGAACCATATCTGCAGTCAACACCATCGTAGAAGGGATGACACTAGTCACCAACATGGCTGATTCAATTCATGGGACCTTTTGGTGCAGTTCACCTAAAATGAAGCAATGTCCCATGAGCTAGCAGCTTCTTCATTTTTTAAGAAACGGGCCCCAGCCCCTGTTCCATTTCCATTAGAAAACGAAACCCACAGAGCTTCTTCTTCATTAGTTCCAGTAAATTTGAGCAACATCAAGGTTGGTTGTGAAGCTCCTGGAATGTTCACCTATAATTTGGATATCATTTGTGCAGTTCAACTAAGATCAAGCGTGAAATGTATATCTCTGTTTGCATAAAGAAGGTGGAAAGAAGGGTGACTAACAAGTGATGAAACATACATCAAATGAAAAGAAGCATGTTCCTTATATGAATGGCAATCCTACCAGGACAGTAACAATTTCTAAAGCAGCAGCATTGCTAGATATTAGTGCGGGCATTAGGATTACCTATGACAACCATTAACATTACTTTAAATGGTACCATTGCTTCATTTTACCAGCAACATTACATTAACAGTTGCTACAGAGTTGATATTTGGGAATGGGAGAGTAGGCGGACCAGGACAATTGCATTTTTAACAAAAAATAAGCAACTTATCTTAATGGGAAATTTAGCAGGACATGAAAAAAAGTGCCATTGATTCATATTACTGGTGGCATTACATTGGAAAAAACATTGGTTTAACGTGTCCTTACTTTTAACAGTGCGACTGCTACATTTTACAAGTGGCATTACATAAGAGTGGCTCGGCCAACAAACATCATAACAAGATATCTGGGTTGGTCCCATTTTTGTTCGGTATAGCCACCTTATATTGTGTGAGGCTAGCAATAGATTGGACATACTCTGTTGACTTGTCCCCCAGTCCCCACTTTCTTTCCTTTTTCAACCAATAGATTGGGTTTATATTGAGTTTGTACTGTGTTTCCCTTTATTTCCCTATTAGACCAAGAGACCAGTTGGATAGCCAGTCTCTGCTACTTTTCGCCCCCATTGTTTCCTCTTTCGACCAAGTCCTAGATTTAGGTAACAAATCTTCCCCCACCCCACCCCCTTTCTTCCTTGTTTGAACCAAGTAGTACTATATTCAAGTGCATGAACTAGTTTTACCTCTTAACAGTAATATTTTAGGTGGCTTTCAAGCAGTCGATCGATCCTGTCTATGATGGGGGCTGAGATATAGTAAAAGATACAAATGCAGCGATGTCAGGAGCTTGGGAAGTAGAGCAAGGCCGGTTTCGAAGGAAGTTATACCTGAGGGTCGTCGAGATGTCGCTAGGTGAGCGGCGGGAGGCCGGATCTGCCCACACTACGACAACATGGAAGAAGGGGTCAGAGGTCCTCCCCAGCCAGCGGTGCTTGGGAGAGAACGACAAGTCACGCTGATCGAGACAAACCGGCAGTGGGTAATAGCCGTCACCGAGGATGACCGCGTGAACGTTGCACCTTCTCACCTTCCCCGGCGGAGAGGATCCGGCTGGATCTGTGACCAACGGTGAGGAGGGAGAGTGTGTGTGGCCACCGCTATCGTGTTTAGACCTGGAAAGGACGAGGCAGTGTGCAGAGAGCAACACTAGCAAGCAAGCCTGGAGGCTCCTGCCTATATCGTGGAGTAGTTTTCTTTTGTCTACCGGAGCTGGCTTGACCTCGTCAATGATTGTCGAGAAGTCTTCATGCATGTGCCCCGGAGGCGCAGTTGTCATCATTTTGATCTGAAGCACTGGATTATAACATATAACACGAAAAAATGCCACATGACAAGAAACCATAACCTCACCGCCCCAAGGAGAAAACATGAATCTCGACGGACAAACTAGACAAGGATCAAAGCTCATATTAAAGATAAACTCATAGAAAAGAGGTCCATCGATAGATGTCCTAATTATCATAGCAGGCTTGACCTAGATGGCAGCTGAGTAGTCTTCGTGCATGTGCCCCCAATGACGAGCGCCTTGGAGGAACTCAGTTGTCGTTGTTTAACCCTCGCAGTGATCCGAAGCCCATGACACCTAATATTGCGAGATGACAAGAAACCATTTTTTAGATTTCTCATTAGAACTACAGCCCTGTACAACACATCATGCACAATATGTAGACGATAGCCAATCCAGCCGTGTCTGCTGGAGTATGGTCACATGCATGGACGAACTGATCTTCCGTGTCATGCAGGGATCGTCCAGGCACCAACGTCTGTACAACACTTCTCTAGTACTATCGCTCGTCTCTCTCTTCTATTAACTCACCTGACTAGCAGGGCCGAGGAGTGTGCCTATGGTCGGTTCTTAATTGCGGTCCCACATGTGTGTGCAAACGCTGTCGGTGTACTAGAGTAGGGGTACCCTATTACCCCGAACTCGTGCACGGGCAGTTGCAGCGCCCCGCGGCAAGGCTTGCCAGGTGACCGCCAGGACCCTCCGTGGTTCCCTTGAAGACCATTCAAGAACAAAGTATTCAAGCCGAGGCCCCGGCAAGAGGAGCTTGCCGGGAAGGCCAACCAAGGCCCCGGCAAGAGGAGCTTGCCGGTAAGAGACAAGACCCCGGCAAGAGGAGCTTGCCGGGAAGGCCACTCTAGACATACCATGAAAGCTTGCTGTGACGCGCTGTGCGTCCCGGCAAGATCCGGCGAGCGACAAGCTTCCGGACGCGACAAGACGACGGCCGCGGCAAGGAGCTTGCCGCGGGAAACCCCCACTGCGTGCCCGCGCTCCAGCTCACCTGCTAACGTGTCGCTCTGGGACTCTCCCAGAGCGCACGTGGCGGCAGGCCATGCAGCTAGGGGTACGTGGTGCAAGGAGATGAAGAGAAGCCCATCGTGGCAAACGGTGGCATTCCTAACGGTCACCTTTTGCACTGTTTAGGAGACTCAGACAGGCATTGAATGCCCTTGTCCCCTGCCGTCAGAGTTAGGTAGGGCACACTGTATCCACAGTAGAGGTAGCTGCACCTACCCATCCTTTTCCATTTTTACCCTTCTTGTCTGCGTTGCCCCCTGTCGGTGACCCCTTGAGTATAAAAGGAGTCCCAAGCGCAACGTAGAAAAGGTTCTGCAGGTCAGGGAGTTCAATGACTCAGCTAGCTCGGCTCGTTGAACCCCAGAGACACTCTTACGCTCAGTTTGGCAGCGTCCATCGCTCCTGAGCAAGAATCCAATATACACAAACAAGCAGCAGTAGGGTTTTACGCATCCGTGCGGCCCGAAGCTGGGTAAAATTCCCCCCACGTGCACTGCCTCGATTCGCTCTTTCTGCGCTCTCCGCCCCCCACCGAACCGAAAAGGGGCCCTGTCCCCATAGGTGCTGGCGGGAATCAGCATCGCCCCCGGCATCTCTAGCGCGCCAGGTAGGGGGCGTCGAGATCGTGCGAACCCGATCCGGCGGGCACGCAAGCTAAATCCTCATCGTCATGGCTCCCAAGGAGCGGGCGAGCAAGAGAACGACGCCAGTGCGCCAACAAAAAAAAGCTAAGTCATGCAAAACTTTAGATATTCCCTTTCTTTATAAAGTTATCCGCCTTGGAGATCTTGTTCTTTGTACGAAAAACCTGTGCACGGAGGAATCAACTCGTAGCTAGTCACGCCCTTACTTTGTTTCGAGTCCGCTCAACAACTTAAGTGAGCTGCTAGCGCCCTTACTTTGCTTCGAGTCCGCTCACCAACTTAAGAGAGCTGCTAGCGCCCTTACTTTGTTTCGAGTCCGCTCAACAACTTAAGCGAGCTGCAACTAGTCGCGACAAGATTACTTGTCGGTAGCGACCCCGCCAGCAGGCTGCTGAAGTTCCGCACTCGGCGCTCGCGGCAAGGGTGCCTGCACCGGCAAGTCTCCCTAGAAAGCGTAGGGTGGACGTACAAAGAGGGGTCGAACAGGAAGATGGCATGTGCTCTTTATTTAAGATTTCTGCATAGACCTGTATGCCGTGGAGCCTTCTCGGGGCTAGTTGCGCTCCATGTTGCCTCGAGTCCGCTCGGCAACTTGTGCGGTTGCGCTAGAACCAAGAAGGTAAACCTTTCTGGGAGGCGCTGTTCCCGAAGTAGCCGCTAAGGGCCCGTTCCCTCAAGCGCTGCTGGCTGGATCACACGCACCGGAAAGAATTCCAGCAGGCATAGGGAATACGTAGCAGAAGTCAAAATTCGCAAACGAGTTAAGTGCACTCCAGACGCTAATCACTTGCTATGTTCAAACGCAGTTATGGCCCGGGGGCTGGCAACGCCCTTAGGGCCAATCTTTTTGGCGTCAAGAACGACGAAGTTCTCCGCCATAAGCCTTTCCGGCAACGATCTTGCCGGGAGCCGGCGTCAAGAACGACGAAGTTCTTCGCCATAAGCCTTTCCGGCAACGATCTTGCCGGGAGCCGGCGTCAAGAACGACGAAGTTCTTCGCCATAAGCCTTTCCGGCAAAGATCTTGCCGGGAGCCGGCGTCAAGAACGACGAAGTTCTCCTCCATAAGCCTTTCCAGCAACGATCTTGCCGGGAGCCGGTGTCAAGAACGACGAAGTTCTTCGCCATAAGCCTTTCCGGCAACGATCTTGCCGGGAGCCAGTGTCAAGAACGACGAAGTTCTTCGCCATAAGTCTTTCCGGCAACAATCTTGCCGGGAGCCGGTGTCAAGAACGACGAAGTTCTTCGCCATAAGCCTTTCCGGCAACGATCTTGCCGGGAGCCGGCGTCAAGAACGATGAAGTTCTTCGCCATAAGCCTTTACGGCAATGATCTTGCCGGGAGCCGGCGTCAAGAACGACGAAGTTCTTCGCCATAAGCCTTTCCGGCAACAATCTTGCCGGGAGCCAGTGTCAAGAACGACGAAGTTCTTCGCCATAAGCCTTTCCGGCAACGATCTTGCCGGGAGCCGGCGTCAAGAACGACGAAGTTCTTCGCCATAAGCCTTTCCGGCAACGATCTTGCCGGAAGCCAGCATCGAGAACGTCAAGGTTCTCTGCTGAAGATAAAAGCCTTCCTGGCAACCAGTTTGCCGGAAGCCAGCATCGAGAACGTCAAGGTTCTCTGCTGAAGATAAAAGCCTTCCTGGCAACCAGTTTGCCGGAAGCCAGCATCAAGAACGTTAAGGTTCTCTGCTGAA
>NC_057806.1:215216486-215219753 GCF_018294505.1 Triticum aestivum
AGAAAGCCTTCCTGGCAACCAGTTTGCCGGAAGCCAGCATCGAGAGCGTGTAGGTTCTCTGCTGAAGATAGCCTTCCTGGCAACCAGTTTGACGGAAGCCAGCATCGAGAACGTCAAGGTTCTCTGCTGAAGATAAAAGCCTTCCTAGCAACCAGTTTGCCGGAAGCCAGCATCGAGAACGTCAAGGTTCTCTGCTGAAGATAAAAGCCTTCCTGGCAACCAGCTTGCCGGAAGCCGGCATCGAGAACGTTGAAGTTCTCTGCGGCAAATAAGAGCCTTCCCGACAAGCCAGTATCGCCGGGGGCTGTGAGTGCCAAGAATCGTCCACGGCAAACCAGAGTTGCCGAGGGTTGCGCTATCAGATAAGTCCTTCATCCCTCATCATGCGTCCTCTTATGGACTGGGGAATGCGAAACCACGTTTCTTCCCAGAAGTTGCCGTGCTCCCTCGACTCTAGGCCCTAGGGCTCGCTCCCGGGGCCAAGTTCGGTCGTAGTCGCGGCAGCAAAGGGATGAAACGAGGAGACCGCACCCACCTCGTTCCTGCCTCCGTTAAAAGCGTGAGAAAGGTTGAGCGACGTGGGAAGGCGGCAGGGCCTGTTGCCGGGAGATGAAATGTCTGTCCGAGGGATACCAAGGATTTGTTCCTTGGCGTGGGTTTAACTCGCGAGACAAATAACCCGGCAAGCATCCCCCTTTTTCATTAAAAAACATCCCGTTCAGGTACAGTCCATAGAGGATGAAAAACATGAAAGAGGGGATTACAGATTTTAGATACAGCTAAGGCCCGAAGGCTTACAAATTAAAAAGATAAGATGCCCGTAATCCCTTTCCTGTCCCCCTTTTTCAGGAGGCAGGTCAAGGAGGCGAAAAGGGCAAAAGGGGTGCCTAGGCAAGCTACGGGTGCCAGAAGACACCAAGGGAACATCCCGGGGGACGTCCGAAGGCTGGACGGCGACGGTGGCGCTGGAAGCGGGGCTTAAAGACGGGGCGACAGGACGTCAGCACGCTGTCGAGGGCACCACGCCCTCGTACTCCGGCTTAACGGCCTTGTCGCCTGCCCTCTTCCCCTTCCGCAGCCTCCCTATGCCAGCCGCCCAACGAGACGACCCCGGGGAGTTCAAGAAGCCGGCGACACGGATGATGGGGTCGCCGGTGCCGCGCAAGGCGGCGCCCGACGCCTAGTCGGACCCGCTACTCCACCGCCCGCTACCCTCGTCGTTGCTGTCGCTCCCCTCCTCGTCGCTCTCGCTCGAGGAGGAGCCTTCGCTGTCGGAGGAGCTATCCACGCAGCACTTCGCCCGAGTGCCGAAGCACCCGAAGGCCTTGACGGAGAGGAGATCGCCCTCCATCAACTTAAAATGGAGGGTAAACCCCTCCGTCAAGCTGTGGATGCGGGCGAACGTATTCCACCCTCGATCAAGATGCATCACATTAGGGGCTGGGAATGCAACGCGAACTCGCGTGCCGCTGATCCCACAGCCCCTCATGTGCAGTCTCAGCGTCTCTGGCGGCTCCACTTCCATCACGCGCGCAAACGGAGCTGGAAGCCGGAGGCGACGACGAGGCGCCCGGCGCAGCCTGACGAAGAACTCGCAAGGGTCGTCCCCTATGTGGACCGCCGTGGGAGGAAGAGCCGCCGGCGGGGGTGAAGCTGACGCGCCTTCCCGTCCGCCTCTTCCCCGAGCGCCTCGACCTCGTCCTCGACCTCGTCCGCAACCTCGCCCCCTGCCTCTTCCCCTCAAGACTGGTTCTGCCACCACGGGCGCAGAAGAGGAAGAGAGGCGCTGTCTGGCAGCGACCCTCGTCGCCACCGAGGAAGGGCCTGGTTTCCCTTTCTCCATGGCAGATGAGAGAAAGGGGAGCAGAAGCCGAAGAAAGGAGAAGATGAGAGAGTGCGGGTTTTCCATGCTCCCATCCCACTCTTTATAAAGGAGCGAGGTGGCGGCTCAGCCGCCCCGCTCAGCGAATCAAGGCACAGGAAGGGCAGGGTGTCGGGGCCAACCCGCTTGCGATGGCCCAATTTCCCAATCCACCGTCCATGACCTCAAGTGCATGGAAGCCGCGTGGCGGGGATGCAGAACTGAGGCGATAGATGAGGCAGCATCTTTCCGCCCCGTGACGCGGGGAGTGGACGTCCCGAAAACCACGCACCAGCCCCGTCCAGTAAATGCACCACGCCCTCACACCTACCTCCGTTTAAAGAGGAGGGCGTGAATCGTCCCCATCATCGTGGCATGACGCATGGTCGGGGGGCTTAGCCCCACGCACGCCATCGACGATCTCTCCCACGACGCCGCATTTGACGCGTGCCGTTCTGGGCGTGCGCGGTGGGAGCAGAGTTAGATTCGGCGTGACCTAGGCCGCGCGTGCCCGTGCACTGTTTTGGGCCTGGCCCAACAGCGCTCGGCACCGTGTATGGCCCAGGCCCGGGGGCTCCTGTCGGTGTACTAGAGTAGGGGTACCCTATTACCCCGAACTCGTGCACGGGCAGTTGCAGCGCCCCGCGGCAAGGCTTGCCAGGACCCTCCGTGGTTCCCTTGAAGACCATTCAAGAACAAAGTATTCAAGCCGAGGCCCCGGCAAGAGGAGCTTGCCGGGAAGGCCAACCAAGGCCCCGGCAAGAGGAGCTTGCCGAGAAGAGACAAGACCCCGGCAAGAGGAGCTTGCCGGGAAGGCCACTCTAGACATACCAAGAAAGCTTGTTGTGACGCGCCCTGCGTCCCGGCAAGATCCGGCGAGCGACAAGCTTCCGGACGCGACAAGACGACGGCCGCGGCAAGGAGCTTGCCGCGGGAAACCCCCACTGCGTGCCCGCGCTCCAGCTCACCTGCTAACGTGTCGCTCTGGGACTCTCCCAGAGCGCACGTGGCGGGAGGCCGTGCAGCTAGGGGTACGTGGTGGCAAGGAGATGAAGAGAAGCCCATCGTGGCAAACGGTGGCATTCCTAACGGTCACCTTTTGCACTGTTTAGGAGACTCAGACAGGCATTTAATGCCCTTGTCCCCTACCGTCAGAGTTAGGTAGGGCACACTGTATCCACAGTAGAGGTAGCTGCACCTACCCATCCTTTTCCATTTTTACCCTTCTTGTCTGCGTTGCCCCCTGTCGGTGACCCCTTGAGTATAAAAGGAGGCCCAAGCGCAACGTAGAAAAGGTTCCGCAGGTCAGGGAGTTCAGGGACTCGGCTAGCTCGGCTCGTTGAACCCCAGAGACACTCTTACGCTCAGTTTGGCAGCGTCCATCGCTCCTGAGCAAGAATCCAATA
>NC_057806.1:215219935-215254593 GCF_018294505.1 Triticum aestivum
CTGCCTCGATTCGCTTTTTGTGCGCTCTCCGCCCCCACCAAACCGAAAAGGGGCCCTGTCCCCATAGGTGCTGGCGGGAATCAGCATCGCCCCTGGCATACGCAATATGACACACGTTCCATTCGGAGAGCGGCGTGCCGGACTGACCGACCGTCTGGGGTGCGACGCGAACGCGACAGGCGTGCTGTATACTCTATACATGTGCACCGCCGTTATCTTGAGGCTTTTCTCCATGGCGCAATCCATGGATACAAAATTAGTATATTGTACTATTTAAAAGTCGAGAGCGGGGCTTTTCCCGCATGGTAGGCGGGCAGTTCCACCTAGTCGGTTCGACAGAGACGCGAGAAGATGAGGGAGTAGGCTGCTGCAAATGTAGGGTTGTGTGATTTGAGAGCGAGTTACTGCGGGACAGGTGGGGCCCCATGATTTGACTTGCCATTATCATTTTAACTACGGCGCTACGATCGGCATGAGTCTCCCGATTCCTAACCACCTCCATGGTATACAGGTGCCTCTCCCAATGCTCCACCATGTAGAGGCTGGCTCTTGCATGAGAGTCCACTCCTCCACTTTTTCCTTGCCTCTTTCCTCCACATATGAAAAAATGCAATGTAAGCGGGCTTATAGCCCACTATTGTACTTGCTCGTATATGTGCTAAGCCTGCCACATAGGTATAAAGTCTGATGTGGCAAGTTAATTAAAAAGAGAGAGACTAGTTTGGTGACCCCAGGAAGAAACGGTGCTAAGCGCGTGTACCTAGGTGAAAAGACAATTTTGAGTCTATATCTAATTAAATGAAGCAAACTTAGCGACAAAAAACTAAGCACCTATGCATTTGGGACTTGAGTTGATAAGCCATTTAATGCTCTTAGCACCTCACCTAAGCACAATTTCATTAGAAGATGTCACTCCTTGGCAAATGCCATAAATACTACGAAGAAAGAGATAGAGAGAAGAAAAACAATACTCTTATAGCCAACCTTATAGCTAACCTTGTTGTATGAGTGACTAATTGATGACTATGTATGACATGCCAACAACAAATAGCCTAACGCACTGTGTTAAATCTCCAAGGGCGCAACCGCGCGAGCGAGGTGACGATCGTGGTAGGCGTGACCATGATACGAGCGAGGTGACGATCGTGGTAGGCGCGACCATGATACGAGCTGCTGGCAGCCCTTGGATCCGAGATCGAACAGTCGCATGCTAAGTTACTGAAATTTTGCAGAATAACCCTCCAGGATAGGATATTCACCCATAGGTCTAGAATCATGACATGCAACCATTCGATCACAGAAACAGGGGCTCTCGGAAGCCCGTATCATGGGAGAATGGAAAGCTTCATATCATCTGGAATTTTCTGGACGCTTGACATGACATCGAAAGCCATTTAATTGGGCATCAAGTAGACATGACATCTAATTGGGCCCCCATAGTACTGTGCATGAATCTATTTATCCACCAGGCAAGCCACTACCCTGCCGTTCGCACGCCCCACTCAGCATTTTTACAATCGAAAAATCGATGGCAATTCGCTCCTACTCGTCCTCGGATGTCCTTTAACATTACGGCAGTTCCCTCCTAGTCGTCTCATCCTTTCACATTACGGAAGTTCCACTAATCCTAACCCTCCATCCAAATCCATGGCGTCCCAAATCTCCATGACCGGCGGTGAGTACAAGGTTAGAACCATCACCGGTGATGACTTTGACGTCATCTACACGCGTTCTTCCACGATGGTGAAAGGATGCCTTGCTCGCTTCAGACGCATGTTTGAAAACTCAAATGATGAGTGGGTCGCTGGGCTAGATGTTGAGTACACCAGAACCCTGGGCAAAGAGAAGAATCTAAAGGAGGAAGAGAAGATGAAGCCCGCTATGATCCAGGTTTGCGTGCATAACTTGTGCTTGGTCTACCACATATGACATGCTGACGTTGAGTGCGAGGAATTTAAGAAGTTCCTCGCGGGCAACCTAGTCAAATTCATTATTGTAGACTTTACGACCGACATAAGAATCCTGGGTCGGATAGGCCTCGTTGTAGGCAATCCCTTCGATCTCTAGAAGAATGGGCTGGTGCCCTCCCGTGATTAGCCTTGAATGTTGAACCTGGTAGGAGCCATGGTTCATCCTTCATACAGTAAAATGAAGAAAACTCCGCCCAAGTTTCATCGTGCATGGCAGTGGAATGTACTAGATATAGAACACATCCAGTACGCTGCAATGGATGCCTACCTTTGTTTCAATATCTACAAGGGTTGGATGAAGAGCAAGAGCCAAGTGTGCGGTTCAAGCAAAGAAGTATCGGCCAAGAGGAAGAGGGATAAGGACGAAGTCGAGCACGTGGACGAGGAGTCCGAGTAAGGTGTTAGTGTCGTTGCTCATGGTGGTTCTAATGCAGTGTCTATCGAATTAGTTGCTTAGTTTAATTTCAGGTGTGCTTAGTTTTATTTGAGGGGTGTGTTGTGTTGAGCCCCCAGCAGAACTATGTTATGTTCCTTCTTGTTACTTTAACTTTTCAGTACATACATACTAGTATTTCTTAAATTTCATCCCTTAGTTGGTATAGTACTACCACTCGTTTCTTCACATTATCTACTTACAATATATATGGCCAACATTATATAGCCATCAGTTTAGTTGTCAAAGAATTTCAGGGTACTTAGTTTTGTCAAAGAATTTCAGGGTGCTTAGTTTTATTTGAGGGGTGTGTTGTGCTGGACACCATTATTGTGACTCCAAACTCTTTTGCCATGTTATAATGACATAAATACTGATGGACCAACAAGTCAGCTCTCCCTCTATCTCACTACAGTAAAATAAAAGTGTGAGGACTACTTGATCCCAATAGCGTTCTCATTTTCTTGTAGAATTATTCACTTGGTTACTCCTGACAAGCGGGGCCACACTTATCATTGTGAGAATCGGCTTATTTTTGTCACATAACATGGTCAACGGGTTTGACGTGAAAATAACAATGTCTAATGGCATTTTTGAGCATACATCTAACTTAACGATGGCATTTTTTAGATATCTAATTGCATTTTGAGCAGGCATCTCATGGACCGATGGCATTTTTTAGTAGTTGTAACTTCTAATGGTAAAACTGAGTAGTGATACACAACTAGTGGCATAAATAATAAGAACCCAAGAATTAAATAGGTATGCTAATTTCTTTAATAGAATTTAGCACCCCATTTAAGCACGTACTAGCTTTTTTTAATAGTACTAGATGCATAATTTGGCGACTAGCGTTCTCTATATGTACCACCTTTTTTCTTTAATTTCATCTTGTTAGTTTTGCTCCATGGTGCAATCCATCGATACTACTACTGTACAACAGTATACATTTTTTAAAAGGCTAGAGGGCGAGGCAGTCTAGCTTGGTCGGTTTCACGAGAGGCAAGGGACTTTGTGATTTTGACGGATCAATACTGCTGGAAGGCGGGGCCTTGTGATTTGACTACTTGTATAAATGTCCCGACGACCTAAGGAGGAGCAAAGAACCGTGCGGTATACTCAAATTTTCCAATGGAGTACGATGGAGGAGCACGAAACACGGCAGCCCAGTGCCATATGGCGATAAAAATGATCTAATTTGCTAGTCATCTCATTATTAGCATTGTTCTATTCATGCCTCACAGAGAACGTGACACATGCGTCGAAACACCCGAAGCAAAAGAAGAAACACATGAGCAAAAGAAGAAGGAAGAATATCACCCCCCAAAAAGAAGGAAGATGCACACACAAGTCTGGGGTGCTGCTCTCTACTACATGAAGGTTTGCTGGCCGCGGAGTCGTAACTGCTTCTTCATCGCCTCCACGACCTCCATCTCCTTGCGCGTCTCCTCTGCCATCTTCTTCATTCTGTCCATGATGCAGGATTTCTCGACGCGAGCCTTCATCATCTATTCCACGGTCGCATTACGTACCTTGACAGCAGTTGGGTGCTCCATAAGGACCTTCGCTAACTCCTCCTTCTGTTACATGACGAGGTCCTGTGACATCTTCATTGAGGAACTCCTTTTCTCATGTAGCTTATTCTAGGCGGCGTTCTCCTTTTTCAGCGGGTCGAGCTCGTGGTAGAGCTTCGCCTTGTCCTCTTGAAGTTGCAGAATTTCGCCGGTCGCCTTCTTCTCCGAGGCAATGCTCTTCTTCAACATCATCACCAAGCCGTTGGTCAACTCCCCCTGCTCATTAAGCTCAGCGGGCATGTCATTGAGGCTCACCTTCAGCAGCTCCACCAAGCCGTGGATGAGCTCCTTCTGCTTATTGAGCTGATCTGGCATGCTGTCGAGGGATAACGATTCCAGCGGTGCCAGCTCGGCATGTTTTCCTCGGTGGCTAGGGTGCTCCTGGGAGCCCTCGCCTCTGCGGCTAGGGCGCTCCTAGGAGCACCCGCCTCCGCAGCTAGGGCGCTCCTGGGAGCCATCGCCTGCCTATGAGAGATCTTTCGAGGTCTCTGCGAGGCGGCGAGCCCTCTTTTTTTCTTGCGGCCTTGGTTGTCGCGCCCTTGTTACGAGTAGTTCTCGACCTAGGGCTCTGCACACCGGCCATGGCAAGGACTGATGAAGAAGGACCTATGAGGAGGAAGGTGGAGTAATTTTCGGTTAGGTAGTTCCCCTTTTTATAACCTAAGTACTAGCACAGTACTAAAACCTGCATAGTGAGAACACGTTCAGGTTTGGTACATACCAGTAGGTGTGAGCAGGCTTGCACTTAATTGTAGCACTAGTACTTTGGAATGAGGCCCGAAACAACTCCCAATGAGTTTAGTGGAACATAAATTTCAAGTACTCCCTCCATCTCAGTTTACAAGGCTTGCACGTGTATCTAGGTCAACAATTTAACTTATATAAAATAGATTGTTTAACATAAAAATATATCATTAAAAAAGAATATTTGATGTTTGTAATGATATATCTTTCGTAATGTATGCCTCTTATTAAGTTGGTCAAATTAACAACCTAAGTACACGTGCAAGACTTGTAAACTGAGATAGAGGGAGTACTACACTGCTCAAATGCGGTCGCGCAAGTCGGTGATGTAACTGGTCGTACATGTCAGACCAAGCTGATGCGTGTCCCTTCGGTGAGATGATGGGTCCGACCGACCGTAAAGTATTACGCGATGGAGACTTCTGGTTGTGACTTCAGTTGATTTTCCCAACCAAGCATTCAAAAACTAGTGATAAATCAATTACCATCTTTTTCCAAACGACCAAGTATTTGCATAGGAATACAATACATATAGATGGAGTGATTGTCAAGGTTGCAAACCGACATGGCGTTGCAAGTTCACAGCAACAGCAACCGACTAGGTCACTACATCGCTGGCAAGGAAGGAGGGCAGCTCACCTCGCCTATGATGCATGCCCAGCAGCGCTGCCGCAACTCGTCTTGGGATTTGGCTTCTCCTACCACCTATTTGAATAGTTGCACCGGCTACTCATGCCATTGCGCACACTACAAAAAAATACACGTCTATGATGATACGTGTTTGTCACAGTAGGTCACTTTTTTGTCATGCATGTACATCCATGACAAATTTATGACAGAATCAAGATAGTCATACCTGTGTTGTCGTAGAAGTGTTCCATGACATTACCAAAATTATCATCATGGAAGTGTCCACTTCCATGACGATAAATCGCGCGTCACAGAAGTGCTTTCGTCAAGGGTGACCGACACGTGGCATCCACCGTAACGGAACGTCGTTAAGCTATGGGGTCGGGTTTTGGATCCGATAACCCGTTAACAGCCC
Source organism: Triticum aestivum (assembly GCF_018294505.1). NCBI lineage: Eukaryota > Viridiplantae > Streptophyta > Magnoliopsida > Poales > Poaceae > Triticum > Triticum aestivum. Next base: position 215,225,702 of record NC_057806.1, read on the forward strand.
CGACCAATGGGAAATTTCTAGTGTAAAATTCTTATTGGCCGGACGAAACACGTGTCAGCTCGTCAGTGCGTCAGATAGGCGCCTATGATACGTTGACACATGGCACGGCCCAACAGAGGCCCATTCCTGTGAAAAGGCCGGCCCGTTTGACTTGGTCAAAAGGTGGCGGGCCGGCCCATGGAAAGCCTGTTAACGGCATGTTAACATATAGCCCATTTACAGCCCGCTAACCCAAGGCCCATTACGCCCTATCCGAATTAGGCCCACTAGCATCATCTGGGCCATCCAATATGATTGCAGCCTGTTTTCACTTCTGGCCCATGATGTCTTTCGGCCCATATGAGGCCCTATGTAACTCTTGGCCTATTAACGGCCCATGGTGAAACTGGCCCATAATGAACAGTGTATCACTTTACACCCATTAATGGCCTGTGGTGAAACTGGCCCGTAATGAACAGTGTATCACTTTATACACATTAATGGCTCGTTATTCCGTTGGGCCGTTTCCAGCCCATGTTATCTTTCGGCCTTCTTAGAGCCCATTTATTCTTGGGCTCATTTCCAGCATTCGTTTACTTACGGCTTGTTACTGCTTGTGGGCCAAATTCAGCCCGTGGTTACAGTCGGCCCGTTTGTAGTCCGTTAATACGTTGGGCCATTTTCATAGCGTCATCAAATACGGCCTATTAACGATGGCTCGTTACGGTCAGCCCATGAACGGACGATTCCAACTCTAGCCCGTTTACGGCCATAATGCGGCCTGTTATTGGCCCATGTTTGGCCAATCGATCATACGGCCCGTATAAGGCCCGTTGATGATACGACCCGTAGAAGGCCCATTGTTTCTACGGCCTGTAGAAGGCCTACTGTTTCTACGGCCCATAGAAGGCCCACTGTTTCTACGGCCCATAGGAGGCCCAGTGTCACTACAGTAAATATTAGCCCATGGTTATTGTGGCCTAGTTTTAAAAAATAGGTTATTGCAGCCACTACTTAACCGAGGAAAAAGAACTGGAATGACTACAAGCAAACAAATAAACAAGACAGCAAGGAAATAAATAAGCAAGCAACTAACGCTAGGCTATCACAACTATTACACATATTACATCCACTGGGGATCAAAGTTTGCCATCAGTGCAAATATAGGGAACAAAGCAGCATATCATATACACTAGCCGTCCAAATTGTCCACTAGTGCAAATAATAGCGGCAGCAAAACAAGAGCATAACTGAAACAAATTCAGAAGAGCTCAAGAAACGTTATCCTGGGTATCCACCATGCTGGCAATAAGCTTAGCAAGCTGACTAGCTTTGTCCTGTTTGGCGCTAAAATCCTCCAACGCTTGTTGTTGCACTAGAAAGTATGCATCTGAATGCTCCAGGGACTTCCGCAGTCCTTCCGCTCCTTGTCGCAGCACAGCTGATCGATGTCTTTCAGCTTGTAGTTGAGACTCAAGAAACCGAACTGATTCAGACAGTGAGTTTGAATAGCTTGTGAAAGCGGTAGTGGCCAGTAACTCCAACACTAAACCAAGACAGGATGTGTCACTATCCTGAACCTTATCTGCATTACTTCCTTTACCGTTGCTTAATAAGGCACTCTTCCCCAATATTCTGTCAGCATTCTAAAGGAAGAAACAAGCAGACACATAACAAGTTTAGCATGTACTAGTATATGAAACTCATTTCGGTGAACTAGTTCATTAGTAAGGTGGACAGGATTAAACTACCAAGTCTTCTATTGCCAAGTACTAGTACATAATAAAAGCATCAAACAAACATATATCTGTGTCCTATGGTAGCAATGGAATCTTAAATTAGAACAGTTGTTCTTCAGGTTTAGGCACTTGTTCTACATGAACAAAGTATAGTAAGATGCAAGAATATAATACTTAAAAATAGAAAATGAGCTCATAGACCTTACCACATTCTTGGTTCGGGACCAGTACAGAAAAAGGCGTTCCCAGTCATCGTCCAGTAAATGTGTCTCGGGAGAACGTAAGGGAATTTGATGAGTTTCTTTGCCGGTGAAGTATGTTTTCGTCAGGTAATTCCGATACTACCACCAAGCATTCTTGAAGATAGAAGAGGTATTAGCACAGGTTACCTCATCCTGAGTTTCCAAATCGTTCCTTCTCTATAGAGAAAAATGGGAAAATTTGCTATATTATAACCATCATGGAGGTAGGATGTATGGGACGAAGCAAAGTAATTGCCATGAATAACATTACTTACAAATAACTCCTGGACAAACACTTGCAACTGGCATTTTCCTTCATCTTCAGTATAATATTTCCAAGATGGGAAGATACACACATACGATTTAACAACATCAAATGCGATAGATGCTAAACTACGACTAGCTGGTTGTGCTTCCTCCACAGGAATAGGCGTACTAACTGGTGGAGTTGGGGTTTGCCGTGATAGTACTGGCCCTTTGGGCACTGGAGCTTCCTTACTAACTGCTCTTTTTTGGGAGCTTTGTGGTGGAGATGGTGCTGCGTCAACAGGAACTGGGTTATTATCGGCTGGGGTTGGGGTTAGATTGGGTGAAGCTGGTTCCCTGTCCATCGTAGTAGGGGTACAATCTGCGAGAGTTTGGGTTATGTGTGGTAGGGCTGGTTCTTGTGCATGTACAACTGGGGTGCTATCTCCACCAAGAGGTAGCACTGTTTTATTTGAAGACCATGTTTTTAGTCCGCTAGATACTGGCATCACCCGCTCCAATTCGAATGGCTGATAAACAGGAAACATAGTTGAATGTACAGACATTGTATGAGAGACAGATGCAATAGATAGTGTGGAAAAAAGAGGGCATGAAATAGTTGACATGTATATTGTTTAACTAAAACGGATAGCATGACATAATTTCACATATATGATGTCTATCTAAACTAGATAGCATAGCATAACATAATTCAAAGATATGATGAATAACTAAACATGATCGCATGACATAATTCACCTACATGTTATCTATGTAATCAGGATCGCATCATTTAATTCTCATATGTGATTTATATGCTAAACAGAGGGCATTCGATATGATGTCTGAACTAAGAACATGGTGTTGAATATTGTGTATATGATGTCTAAACTATGCAATGCAAGACACTATATGCATGCTATGAGCAGTATAACCGTGCCAAGTTAGAGCATACACCTCAGTGGGGGAATAGGACTGGTCATCTGTCTCTGAATCCATCTCTGAGGAGCTATCGGGACCCAACAAGAGATCTGCTTCGACAGGTAGCACTGCCTACTCTGAAGGCCTTGTTTTCACTCCAGATTTTTCCATCTCCCACCCAAATGGATGATTCACAGGAAGAGTAGTTTAATGTACAAACATTGTCGACAAATGGAAATGTAATGAAGAAAAGGATGGGCAAGATATCATTCAAATATGTGATGTCTGGTTAAACAGTATGGCATTGCACATTTCACATATATTATGTCTGGCTAAAAGATATGAGACTACATAATTCCCATATATGATATAGAAACTAAACAGGTGGCATTACAGAACATGTCTAAACTAAGCAGATGACATATATGATGTCAAAAGTAGGCACTTCAAGGCAACATATGCATGATATGACTAACATCATCATGCCAAGGTAGAGCAAACACCTTGGGGGGTAAATAGGAGTGGTCAGTGGCGTCCGAATCCGCCTCAGAACAGATATCTTCCTCTGGATTACAATCTGGAGAGGGGTGGGGAGGGTTTGCCATCGAACCCACCATGGAGCGATGTCTGCATGACATTGTATTACCGCACAAAACTCTTCTCTTTTTCTCTACATGTTCAGCATGACTGTGTACAATATCTGACATGCATACGAAAAAAATATGGTGAGATTATGTAAGGAGAGCATGCAGAAATTTAGAGTGATGGTAACAACCAGTGGATCAATGTTTTTCCGTTGAACCAAAATAGCCCTAATGGATCGACGTGAATGTATAGTAATAAGTGATGCAACAAGTGTACAACCTCTTTGCCGTAGCCGTGTCGACCTCGACATCATTGGGTTGGTCGCTGAAGCAGTTGAGGCAGAGGTGGCTGTCAGAGGTGTGGAGGAAGATCTAAGGAATCTGTAGACGGCGTCCAGGGCACTGCACTGTTGTGATGGATCGTTTTGTCATTGGAGCAGCTCCGGTGAGCCGTAAGACGTCAAGGCTGAAGCAGCACAAGACAGACATCGTCAATCTCAAGTGGGATTCTAATAGCATCTCCAATAGATGAGATGTAAAATTAACATCACCAAAAACCACCTGACTACAACAGATAAGGTAAAAACTGTTGACTCTGAACTTAAATGTCAAAACTGAAATTTACTGTGGAATCTGAATGCTACTGTCGAAACTGAACGCAATGGTAGCAGAGAGGCACTTGACATGTAGTTTAGGGAGGGCCTGCAGTCCATCTTCAACCTGCACCCCCCTGAGCCGCCAGCCACTACCGGCCGAACCGCCGGCCCCAGTGTCGCCTCGCCGCCCTGAAACAACTCGCCACGGCCGCCCCGGCCAGCCCTCTAGGCCCTCCGCTGCCCCCCACCCTAAACCCTAAGATAGATAGTGGGGTACCTCTCCGGAAAGCTCCCGTCCCCGCTGCGGGTGGTTCTTCCTTAACTCCGGCGAGCCCCCCCAACCCCTGAAAATCGGCTGACTCAAAAGTCGATTCAGTCGACTGAAGTGTGGCATAATCGGAGCAGAGCAGCAGCACGAGCGAGGGTGAGAGCAGCAGCAGCAGCTGGGCGAGCGAGCGATCGAGCGAGAGCCGAAGCAGCAGCAGCAGATCCGGCTGGTATGGACGCCGCCGCCAAAGGGGCCTCACACTAGGGGAGAGCCGTCGTGGAGATGTTGCCCGCGGCGCCGGCTTCAAGGTAGCCGCTCCATGGGGGTGCGGGATGGAGCACCGTCGGCGCTGGGAGGTCGAGTTAAGGAGAAGGTGTGATGCGATGAGTGTACAACCTCTTTGGTGGTGCCGAGTAGGCCTCGGCTTCGTCCGAGGAGTCGGTGAGGATGCTGCGGTTCCGGTGAAGCAGGTTAAGGCGGCGCTGTGGGGATGGAGCAGCCGCGATAGACGAGGCGATCATCGGAGCGGCTCCTTGGAGGTGGAGGACGGGGCGGCTGAACCGGCGGGATGGCGAGATGGACGACGGATCCTCATCCGGGGAGGTGGACGAGGGACGCCGAGCTGTTGCAGTGGACGACATCGTCGAGGAAGAGGCTCCGGCTGGGCAGCGGTGACGTGGCGGACGGAGGAGGGTGGGGTTTCGCGGCTGGAGCAGAGAGGTTATGGCGGCCTGGGATTTCGAATGGCGAAAAGGGGGCGATGGGAGGGGGTGAAGCATGACTTAGGAACGCGCTGTTCCAAAATGTAGGGTGTGTTACAAAAGTACCCCCCACCTATTTGAACTAGAGGCCCTTTCGGCTCAGGGTTAGAAGGGGGATTTCACGTGTCGGGATTTGGCAGCTGGAGGGAGTGTTCTCGCGCGTTGTAATTTCGAGATAGCAAGGCACGGGTTGTGAAGGCGCCAGTTTTGGGAGCACGATATCTGAATTTTCGAGATATAACCAGACGCGGGTTGAATTTTAGGGACAAGCCTAACGTGTAGTAATATTGTACTTGTTCGTACCAAATCAATTCGCACTTCCCTCAACCAAAAAGAAAACGAAAAAAATAAAACTATTCACACCACACAAAGAGAGAGTCTTGCCCCGTTTTACTATACAAATGCTATTCAAAGCTAGTACTCCCTCCTTCCATCTATATAGGGCCTAATGCATTTTTCAATGCTAACTTTGACCAAATATTAGAGCAATGATATATGACATGCAACTTACACAAAGCACACCCTTAAATTCGTCTGTGAAAGGTTCTTTCAATGATATAATTTTCACATTGTGCATGTCATGTACTATTAATCTTGTCAATAGTCAAAGGCAGTCTTAAAAATCTCATTACACCCTATATAGATGTAAGGAGGGAGTATGAATCCATGTTATGTCCGATTAATTTTTTTCGCTTGCTGTATAATGCATGTAACCTACTCATACCAACATTTTAGTGCATTCCAAATGTCTATACTACCACTGCAATTCGAACTAAATTTGAATTCGTTACTCTATTTCAATAAGAATCTGCAATCATGATTGTTGCCAACTTGAATGATCATAGTTTCCTTGCTATCCGCCAGATATAAATCAGACGGCCTATAATGCAGGATGGCAGCCACACCATCATCAACAACTCCGTTTTTTATAAGAGTAGAGATAAAATATATTAAATGTAGTATACCATGTTCATAACCACACCATGTGTATCACCATTATGTATATTCACACATTCGTCGGTTTGAAACACTATGATAAATTCTTCAAATATCCGAATTCACTTTTTATAATGAACTATATATGATCTCTATTCGTCTTTTACACCCACACAACCGTCTTATCTTTGTAGCTAGCGCTAACTTTCTCTTGTGCATGCACACGCCCGCATCCCTCTCACCCTCCCTCAGCATTCTCTAGCTCCATCGCGCAAATTCGTCTTTTCACTTTAGGTCGTTCACCCACGGTGTGTGTAGGCCCCCAGCTCCTTCTTTACGGCACACATCGATCGATATGCCTCTCTAGCCAGGTGTGCCTAGCACAAACACAAGCTTCCCCTCTTCTCTTGTCACCGTCCATGCCTCACTCCACCACTCTTTTCATCATTCTCGTACTCGCACACTCCTCCCCCTCGATATAGTATGCCTCTCGTACCACCTCCTACATGCACCCCTCTCTCTCTATCCTTCTCCTCGTGCCTCATTTGCTTCTAACACACACATGCATGTCTACCGATCGATCTCCCAACATATACCTAGATCGACTTTAACTACCCCCCCATCAATCGACGTACCTCACAAGTTATGTCTCTCCTTTCTCTTACAAAGGGCGATTGATCTTCCTATATGTAGTTACGTCTGCTTACCACAGCCACATTGTCCCCCCTCATCATTCGTGCATGCCTCCTGACCCGTCTCTCACACGCACGTGCACAGACAACAAGCAGCCATCTCCTCTCTTATTGATATTGCGGGCATGCCCTCCGTTTGTCTAGTAAGCCTATCCCACCATTTGTTAGAAGCAACTCCACTACCACCCCCTCCAACACTCTAGCTCTGTCACTCTCCCAACCTTATTCATCTCCTACACATATGCATGGATGCCGATCGATCTCCCTTAATACATGAGGCAGATCGATCTCCTTAATACATGAGGTAGGCCTCTCTCCTCCTCCACACATATACCAGCCATTGTACCTCTACAGTTAATTGGGCCTCCCTCTTCCCCCACCACACACCGATAGTCGAGCACTGCAGGTAGGTATCCATGCCACAGAGACAAACTTCACATGTCCCATCTCACGTTCCAGTAGGCCAGACACTCTGTATCTTTGATGTGGACACACACAAATTCGATGGCACTCTTCATCGATCGCGCGCGCACACACACACATCATCCCTCTCTTCGATTCTATGGACACCTCAAGCCGATGATACCTCCACTCTCTTCTCGTGGATCGCCCCCTCTATATATATATTATATCCAGGACTCTATTTCACACACATTGCATATGTTAAATATTTTGATTGACCCCCCCCCCACAAAAAAACTCTCAAGAACCCACACACTATATCTCTCTAGGTTTGTATCTCTCTCACACAACCCCACGTAGGTGGTGTACGTATACAAGAAGAGAATAGGTGCACCGTGCACGTACTCACACTTCGTGCCCAGCCACACCCGTGCGGGTACACGGTGGAGCTCATTTCTTTACGAAATGGCAGCCCACGTGCTAATTTAAACACTTGTAGCAGTTGTTTACCTAGGGAGGTTGTGTACCACACGTGCACGAAACAAAGTTCGACTTGACGCATTGCCGCGTTATTTTTAAATAAAGTTATAGCGCTCGATGGCACGTACACAGAATATAAAATGATTTTTATGGAGGAAAAGGTAGTCCGCTCTTCAGAGTATCTCACACAAGGCTCCGGTGGCCTCTCTCTCTCTCTCACCATTGGTCACTGATCTGGCCGCATCCCGTCTGCCGGGGGAAAGGGAGTGCGGTGGCCTCTCTCTCTCTCACCGTTGGTCACTGATCCGGCCGCATCCCGTCCGCCGGGGGAAAGGGAGTGCGGTGGCCTCTCTCTCTCTCTCACTGTTGGTCACTGATCCGGCCGCATCCCGTCCGCCAGGGGAAAGGGAGGAAGTGCATCGTTTCTCCGTTCGACGATGCCGAGGCAGCACATCCCGATCTGCGGTACACACCATTCTCTCTGACCAAGCTCCGGTGCGGCAGGGCCTACGCCACCTGCTCACAGATTCCGCCCGCCGCCGCTTACCTAGTTACATCCCGACGACCTCCAGGTATCCCCTCCGGCCTTGCTCCACTGCTTGTTTCCCACGTTGCTGCATGTGGATCTTCCATAGTTCTCTGCCCAAAACATAGCTCGTCCTGCGTACTTTCCATATTGCATTCTCGTCCTCACACCGTTTTAGACAAACACAACCGTGTTGTTATCTTCCCTTAGGACAAGGAATATGCTTCTTTTTTGTCGTCGCATGTGTCATCAACTGTTATTGGTCAGTAATTGTTTCCTTTCTACCTTTTTTGCAAACAGGGCTATCCATTTCACCTCATTGCTATTGCGACCTTTTGGTGAACTGCACAAATCACTTTTTTCTTAAGAGTGTTTTGTGCAGTTGTACTAAAATGTCACACGGGCAACGTGTCTACATTTCAGTGCGACTGCACAAAGGGAGATTGGTTTTGCTCTATCCTCCTCATCCAACTCCGAGCCTAATCTTCTCCAACTAGTTAGTCTTAAGAGAGACTGCAAAGGTGACCGGCTTCTATTTGTGTGTTTATTGTTTCATCAGCAGTCCTCTATTATCGTAATCACACTTGATATCTTTGGAATAGGGACGCTCAGCTCTATTTTAGTGGAACTGCACAAAATTATCAAAATGTTGCATGCTCCAGACAGCTACTTTTTTCCCAACATGCCTTGTTGATTTAGATAGAGCTGGGGGACGTTGCTGCCAATAAAAGCATGGATCAATTTTAATTTAACACCTTCTCACAACTTTGTCTTCAGTTGTGATGTACTCCCTCTGTCCCAAAATATAAGAACGTTTTTAACACTACATTAGTGTCAAAATGTTATTATATTATGGGATGGAGGGAGTAATTATTAGCTTTGATCTGCTAATAATTGATATGCATTAGCAAGGAAGTTAGTTTTTTATTGTTTCCAAAAGAGCATCGATGGCAAGAAACGCGAAACAAAAGCTGAAAGCTCACACCATTGTACAATTTCATGTCGCTGGAAAATTATTTGTATAGTACATAAATTATGTAAACAAATGATGGAAGCTTGATAGCATTGCCAGAAGCCTCTTCATCATTCGGGTCCATGTGCCATGCACAAAATTATACTCCTTCGTTCCTAAATATTTGTCTTTTTACAAATTTCAAACGGGCATATTTTAGAGTGTAGATTCACTCATTTTGCTTCGTATGTGTACTCCCTCCGTTCCTAAATATTCTATTCGTCTTAACAGAGATTTCAACAAGTGACTACATACGGAGCAAAATGAGTGAATCTACACTCTAAAATATGTCTATATACATCTGTATGTGCCAGTCCATTTGAAGTCTCTAAAAAGACAAATATTTGAGTAGTCACTCATTGAAATCTCTAGAAAGACAAATACTCTGGAGTATATTTAAGAACCGAGGGGGTAGTGCACAACCACATGGGAGACTCAGCCCGGTCGTTGCGCCGCGTTAATAGTGAGTAATGAGTAGTCAAATCATAAGCCCCACCTTTCCCACTGTAAGTTGCTCTGAAGAAGCAACCATCAATACGCTCTTCTTTGAATCCGCTCATACTACTCCATCCGGCACTGTTCATACAGCGCGCTTCAGAAAAAAGAAAAAAGTCTGTGGGACCAAGGTGACTAGCGATCGGCCTGAAAAATTGCATTGGTAGTTATAGCACAATGTCTATTACTAGAGGGAATAATGCGTACACACATGCATGCAGTGCTTCCACCCCGGGTACACACATGCATGCACTCCGTAGTAGTACAGTACATGGAGAGAAAATTGTGGACTTGATTGCGGTTACCATGCCCTAATTAATTGAGCATTAAACCAAACGCGTCTAAAGTCTCTCTGGTGTTGGAAATGCATTGAGAGAAATACATCATAATGAAGCGCGCCCTGTAAACTGTGACGAAGGGTGGATTAGTATGAAGGTGCAAAACCAAGTACGTGTACTACTGCGCTTGGCTCTTCGCCCCTTTGTGAAGTCGAACAATGATGGTACTCCGCATGTTGGGTACTACAGTGTATGCCTCTGACAATCTGACACCGAATGGACTGATGCATGTCCACCGAGGGTAGGTTGCATTAGTCAAAAGCTGTAAGCGAGCTTCACCTTATACTGCAAGCTTATCCTCGTTCTGCGAGTTGACGGGACACACCAAAAAGTAGTGCTTGTCCATACTCCCTCCTTTCTGGTTAATATGGCTTAATCTTTTTTGCGGGTAAACGAGAGAGCTTTATTCATATATAAGCATTCTTAGGATGATCATCCAAGACACTGGTCACTAGGAAGTGAGGTACCCCGCAAAAAAAGAAGTAGGAAGCGAGGTGTTTCATCAAGCCAGCTCTCAGCCACATTCAAAGTGTAGCAAGCATGGTTCGCACGAAGATGCGCCGCAAGGTTTGCTGACCTGTTTACATGCTGAATAACAAAAAAGAGGAAATATTACTGAGCGCTACTATTTGTAATAGGATATGAGCCAGAATTAAGTGAGAATTGTGGCAAGTGTTCCATGCAATCAACTTCCATTATCACATGCGAGAACCCTCGAAGAGAACCAAATGTTTTGAAGATTGCTTTATCACATTTTAAAATTATAATAAGAGTGTAGACGCTCCTCCATCCAGTTCCTAGTACTAGTATAGTACGTACCTTTATGGACTATAGTAGTAGTACTAGTAAACTTTGCGCTTGGTTGTTCGGGAAGTCGAACAATAATAGCACTAGTAGTATAGTGTATGCTTCTGGAAATCTGACACCGAATTAACTGTTGCACGTCCACCGCCTGAGCAAGGGAGAGCTTGCATTAGTCAAAAGTTTCTCCTTGTCCTGCGAGCCACCGCGCGCAAGCTTCTCCCGTCCTGCAAACTTCCCCTTGTTTGGCAAGTTGACGGGACACAACAAAGTAATGCTAGTCCATGCTGCCTCCTCTCCGGTTAATATGGCTTAATTTCAAACGAGATAAGTACACTGTCTGTCACTGTATATTTGTAAAAATACGGTCAGTGGACTTCATAATACGCTCATTGCGCTCAATATATATATTTTCCGGTGTTCATACGGTCACTAGCTCACCCTGACTGAGTATTTGTGTGCATGCACGTGTAGGTTGAGCACTTGAGCGTGACCGTATGTGTTCCGTCATGTGCTTGGACATGCATGCATTAGGGTGTCGCGCGCGTTTTTGCGTCCATGTGTACGTGTGACTGTTGCATACACGTAGGGGGAGTACATGTAGGGGCCACTAAGGAGCAGTCAAATCACACAGTAAGTTAGTCGGAAGAAGCAACCATCATTTCACTCTTGAAACACACGTGCAAAATATAAAATGGTTGATATGGAGAGAAAAAGAAAACCACTATATATACACTAGCAGGAGCGTAAGCTACAAGCCTGCTTGCTTAGGTTGCTCTCTTCACAAGCATAGAACGACGGGCCTGATCCCGCAGCTGGGGGAAGGGAACAATGTTCTGCGTAGACGCGGTCGACATCGGCGAGGGAGAAAACCAACAGTCGGTGCATCCCAATCGGGGGTCACCGCGGTGTGGGCCGATGCCGCGTCCCAACCGCCCTTCTAGCTACAGCCCGACGTCCCAGGTAGTCCATCTTCCTTTTGGAGCCGGCTTGCTCCACTGCCGTAGCTCCATCTCCATGTCGATATTTCTCTACTTCTACCGGCTTCTACTTGTGATGAGTTTATGTCTCATGAACTAGTGCTAGTACTATTATTCTAATCACACTTCTGCAATATCTTTGCCATCAGGGATGCTCAGGTCGATTTTAGTGGAACTGCACAAAAGCATCGTATGATCCGAAGGTGCCAGCCATCTTTCCTTCAACAGGTTCTACCTGGCCAGGAAATTAAATCATGTTTAGGGTTTAGGGTTTAAGTCGTAGTGACCCCATCAGTAGTTTTTCTATCGTACACACTCTCACAACTTTTTTCTTTAGTTGTGAAGTAAATATTGTCTATGTTCTGTGAATCATTGAGATGCATCAGCATGTGTGTTAGTTTTCCTTTGTATTTGATGGAATGTTGTAACGGGGCAACCTTGGAATAGGAATGAAAATGGTGTGGAAAAGTTTCCGTTTTTCCGGAGAAAAAATGGAAACGGAGAGAAGCCAACGTTTCGTTTCGTTGGATAGCGCCATCTAGCAAAACCAACGTTTAAATCACGTCTGTCATGTTCGTGTCTCACCCTCCTCCACGGCTCGACCCCACACGGTCGCTCGGCATGCCACTCACCGCAAACCGAGTAGTATACCATAACTTTCCCGCCTGCTTGTCGATGGATCGCGCCATGGAGTACTAGCACTACTGGAAGAGATTGACGAGTTGGCGGAGGACAGCTAGCTGTAGCACGGACTCCCAAGAACTTACTACTAGAAGAGATCGCGCATGTTGTAGCCGGCTATTGCGACCTTTGAATGCGGAGCAGCCGCGTGCACCCGGAAGCGGCGCAGGCGATGCTCTCTCGGCCGGCGCGCCGCTTCAATGCCGGTGCCAGTGAGAGGTCGCGTCCGCTCTGGTCGGGCATGAATGCGGCACTGACCATTTTGGGCGGGAAGCAGGCGCGGGTGATGAAGAGGGTTCGGGTTGGTCAGGACCGGCCGTGGCAGCGGTCCGGACGTGCGCAAACAAGAGATGTTGTACGTTAATATTGCTGCGTATATAATTAACAACGTAAATAATGTGCCAGTTGGACAAATATGATTGGAGATGGAAATGGAAATGGAATTTTACGTAAACACGGATATGCATGTGTATGTCTATGTGTGTGTGCGCGACGACTCTTGCGACCTGGAAGCGGGGGCATGTTTTTGATCGAGTTTTCTTTCTTGGTATGTTAGAAAATCAGTTTGTCTAATTCACATCTAGATGTTATTTAAGGATATCACATCTAAGCTCCCACAAGTATTTAATGTAGCAACAAGAAACAAAAAAGAACTAGGAAAAGACAACAAACAGAGTGGACAACAACTTATATGTGACATAACTATGTCACATCTAGATGTGTCCTAGACAGACCCTTAAAAAATTGTCTGCCAGTTTTCATTTCTTTTTTCCGGGAACGCGTGTATTCTATTTAAAACCACTGCTATGGAGAGATTTTTTACTCCATTATAGCCTCTTGTTTGATAGAGTTTCTCGCGTCTCACTCTCTCACCCTCTCCATATCAAAACAAGATGACAGTGTCCACTCTATCTCTCTCCTCGCCGGTGGTCACAGATCCAGCCGAATCCCGTCCGCTGCGGGAGTTGAGGAGGTGCAGCGTTGACGTTGTCGCCGTCGGCGACGGAGGAAGCCGATGTGCACCGTCCTCTTGGAGCCGGCACTAGCGCGGACGAAGATCCTCCGCGCCCTTGTTCGCTGCCGTCGTGTGGGCAGATCCCGCCTGCCCGCCTAAACGACATCTCGCCCACCTGAGGTATAACTTCTTGTACAGGTCCAGCTCCCCAGGTCGCTGGGTGCGGGTTTTCTTCTATGCGACTACTCCCCAGCTCCCCATGCATAGTAGCTAGGGTTCGTCGGCTGGTCCAACATCACCTACTAGTACTATTATAGAGGAAATTCCACTCAAAAAGTTGTCCTGATTTATGCCTCGGTGGAGGTATACGTGTTGTTTTGACAAAAAATACATGGTGGTTGTGCGGTCATTGTCCATATGGTGGTAGTACTATCACTGGTTTAATGAAGAAATGCTTTTTTTCTCGGGTATCCTGGTTTAGTTCCCATCAAGATAATTATGATGCTTCTGTTTGTTGGTGTACTTTTCATTAATTCTTATTGACAATTGAGATGTCGTTGCTAACCCTTTTTTATATTTTTGGAAACAGCGATGCGTGTCTCCATACCCGGGCATGTCTTCCTCAATTTTAGTGGAACTGCACAAAATTGGATGGCCATTGTTATTCCGCCTCACTGTCCTCTGCCACGTGGTTCTTCCTTCCTCGAGCTTGATTACTGAGCAGAAACAGACTACAGTGAGGATTTGTCAAACTTCTTAGGTGCCTCACCCAAACTTGATACCAAATGGATGATGCATCACCACGATGACCAATCGATGCTCATGGTTGCGCCTCATGGTTGCGTCGGCTGGTGAAGCTGATTGATTTTCGACGAAAAACAAGATGTCTTCCATCAGTGCTCTTCGCTTGTTATGCACAAAGATGATATCCTTCATCAGTTCACCTTGGTTGTGTTGGAGACGCAGTCGTCTTTCACGTTGGTGCAATTTTCGCTAGGGTTTTACGACAGGTGGGCCCAAAATGTGGCTGGCTCACGTGTCATACAGCCAAAAGCAGGTGCAGTGAAGGCACCGGAGCTCAGTCCGTACTACAGTAGTATATATATAAGTGGTACCTCAGCGCTTGTTCGCTAGGGTTTGCACCCTCCACACACTCGCCGCACTACATATATGTTACACGCTGGAGGCTCAGCGTTCATTTGCTAGGGTTTGCTATATTCACAGTCTCTCACCCTCTCTTCACCAGATCTAAACAAGACTACGTTGGCCTCTTGTCTCTCTCTCCCCCCTCACAGCTGCTAAAGGAGGCGTCCGTATCCCGTCGCACCGGGAAGGGGAGGAGGTGTAGCGTTCACTCTATCGCCTTCGGCGAGGGAGGCAATCCACTGCCGCCTGCGCTGTTCTCTTTCACCCAGCGCCTATGCGGGAGGGCCACCGACCCCTTCTTCCTCACTGTCGTACATAGTGTGAGCAGATCCGGCCTCACGCCGCACGCCTTGCCACATCCCGACGACCCTAAGATATATGTTTCTTTGAAACCGTCGTTGCTCTAGCTGTATGTGGATCTTTTTCGATCTGTAGTCGAATCTAGGTCTTGGTTCAAAGAGGAAAGAAGGGTATGGTGGGCTGGAGCAAGAATCTAGGACATGGTTCAATGAGGGAAGGAGGGGCGGAAAGTAGTATAGACTAGCTATCCAGCCGCTTTGTAGGTCGAAAAGGGAAAAAGGGGGTAACCCAGTACACACATCTGTAAGGAACCGATCTCTTTGTTGAAAAGGGAAAGAAACTGGGGGGTCGGGTAGTTTGTGCACGACTAGATTTGCTGCCCTCACATAGGAAGAAGGTTCAAAGAGAACAAATATGGAACCAGCGCATATATGATGCTTGGCTACATACTCTGCATCACCAATTTATACGTGTGGACGCACATGGCGTTGGCATGTCCCATGCAGCTATTTTGCTGTTGTTAATCTTAGAATTAACTACTGATCTATTTTAAAAGAATTTCTCTATTAATATGAATCAATGCAACCGTTTTCGAAATGCTACTGTCCTATACTTTGTTTTCCATCAAGATAAGGTAGATGCTTCTTTTTGTGGCCGCATGTTTCATCCTCCTTTATTGGCCAGTAATTGTTTTCTTTTTTGCCTCCTAAAACAGGGATTTCTATTCAACTTGTTGCTATAGAAAAGTTAAATGTCACACCAGCAACTTTGCTTGATTTCAGTGCAACTGCACAAAACTTGATTGGATTTCCTATTCGTGTTGGTAGATTCATATTTTATGTTGGTTGTCTCATGAAAGGTCAGTACATGCCATTCATCCACATGATTGTGCAGTGTGCTTTAAGATGTTGTGCTACTTGTATTGGTACTATTTTAAATAAATGAAGAATTGAAGCTATTGTATTGCTGTCTTTTCCCATTAAGTAGTGAACAAAAATGGGACCAACCCAGACATGATGCTTTTTGTTTTGTTACAACAAATTCAGCATCACTCCCTTTATAAGCTAGTAATTGATGCCCCTCTCAGAATTAACTACTGAATCTTATTTCAAAACTGCAACACTTGTTAGGGATTGGCGGGATTACCATTTTTGTGGCCGCATGTTTCATCCTCCTTTATTAGCCAGTAATTGATTCCTTTTTTGCCTCTGTTTATACAGGGATATCTATTCAACTTTTTTCTATTGTGACATTTTGCTTCGCTATGCGAAACACTTTGCTTGATTTCAGTGCAACTGCACAAAACGAGATTGGATTTCCTATTCGTGTTGGTAGATTTGTACGTGATCTTATGTGCGTCATGACAGGTTGGTACTTGCCTTCATCCACATGATCGTGTAGTGTGTTTTGAGATGATGTGCTACTTGTATTGGTACTGTTTTAAATAAATGATGAATTGAAGCTATTGTATTGTTGTCTTTTCCCATTAAGTAGTGAACAAAAATGGGACCAACCGAGACATGATGCTTGTTGCTTTGTTACAACAAATTCAGCATCACCCCCTTTATAAGCTAGTAATTGATGCCACTCTTAGAATTAACTACTGAATCTTATTTCAAAACTGCAACACTTGTTAGGGATTGGCGGGACTACAATTTTTGTGGCCGCATGTTTAATCCTCCTTTATTAGCCAATAATTGATTCCTTTTTTGCCTCTGTTTATACAGGGATATCTATTCAACTTGTTGCTATTGCGACATTTTGCTTCGCTATGCGAAACACTTTGCTTGATTTCAGTGCAACTGCAAAAAACGAGATTCGATTTCCTATTCGTGTTGGCAGATTTATATTTTATCGTTGTTGGTCTAATGAAAGGTCAGTACATGCCTTCATCCATATGATTGTTCAGTGTGCTTTGAGATGTTGTGCTACTTGTATTGGTACTGTTTTAAATAAATGTTGAATTGAAGCTATTGGATTGTTGTCTTTTCCCATTAAGTAGTGAACAAAAATGGAACCAACCCAGACATGATGCTTGTTACTTTGTTACAACAAACTCTGCATCACCCCCTTTATAAGTAGATGGAAGCACATACTGTTGTTGCGCCCACTCTACCATGGAACTGAATCTTAGTTCAAAACTGCAAAACACTTGTTAGGGATCGGCAGGAGTACCATTTCTATTAGGGATCGGCCGGAGTACATGTTCAAGAAATGTATTGTTCAGATAATGTCTCTGTTATTATATATCAGTTACAGACTTACAGTGTTCTACAAATGGTACTATCCTGCTTTGTAGTTCTTTCTACATGTTTAACCAAGGTATTGTTAAGATAATGTCTATGTTCAAATGAATCAGTCGCATTGTTTTAGGAATGATACTTTTCTGCTTTTTCATTCTTTATACATCTTGAAACAAGGCATTGTTAAGATAATGTCTCAGTTAATATGAATGAATCACACTGATTGAGAATTGCTACTCTCCTGCATTGTTTCCCATTAAGATAAGGTAGATCAGTAGATGTTTCTCTTCTGGGAGTACAAGTCATCAACCGTTATTTCTCAGTAATTGTTTCCCTTATACCTTTTGTTGCTTACAGGGATATCAAAATTAAAGCTCGATTTTATTCCGACTTCGATTTTAGTTCAACTACACAAAAGGAGCCAATGTGTCCAAGGCAAACTGCTGCATTACTGGGTCCAGTTGGTCGTTCCACTTTGCAGAAAGAAGCAGTCATTGTTTGCGCTACATTACAGAAGGAATGACCGAGAAGCTTTATAGAGTATTAGGCCTTCCACTATGTAGGCCAAAAGAGGTGCCAATTTCACCTTTTCTTAGTTTGGCACCGAATCCCTCCATTGCTACAGCCGGTGCCATAAATATTAGACACCGGTGACATGACTAGTCTGTAGAGACCATTGGCAATTTAACAACACGTGGAGTGCCCTGGGAAAGAAGTGCCCAAACAAGTACAAGAAGCGACAGGACTCCACGATCATAGGCATTACATATTTTGAATGCGAAAATCTTGTCAAAGTTTAATCATTGATGTTAGCAAGAAGCGACAGGACTCCACGATCATAGGCATTACATATTTTGAATAGGAAAAGCTTATCAAAGTTTAATCACTGATGTTAGCAAGAAGATGTTAGTTTAACATATTGGAATTGGAAAACCTTGTCAAAATTTGCTCATTGATGTTAGCCAGAAGACATGCATTTGATATTTTTGAGTGGGAGGCCCTTACTGTGAGCAGCGTCGAGTGTTTTTTCCTATTCATGTGTTCAGTTTAGAAGTAAATAGTTACTCTGCTGAGATATTCCTGTGTTAAGAGTTTGTTCTGAATATTGTCTATGTAATGCGAGGCCTTGTGTTTGATTACAAAGTTGAGCTTGGAATGTTGTGGCATGCGGCATCACGAGCTGTTCACTGTGCCTCCTGAGAATAATGCTTCATATTGTTTTGCATGTCGATCTAATGCCAGTGATTTGCTTGTTAAGAAAATCATCCTCTTCTGTTGTTCCCGTGCTTAAGAAGTCCATTGTCTGATGTTTCATTCATAGCCTATACGACAAGTCGGGTAGGTTAGACGTGAAACCATATGATCTTCTGACCAACTCATGATATTAGGTCGTGATTGGATCGTTGTTTTCCAACCAAAACCGCTTGTAAAACTAACGCTTGTAAATTAAAGCAGATGGTCTCGGGCGAAGGCGCTTGGTTGGTCGATTTCAACTAGTAAAATATCGGAAGTACTTGACACATGATAAAAACGCTGAACGACACTCGGACGATTGCTAATCCAGCCGTTAGCTGCTGTTTCAGCCTTGCCCATGGATGGCATGATACGCATGTCGTGCATGTATCGTCTGGTAATGTCGTCCATATAGAAGTGCTCATAAAATATACACTGGTCTCTCAAATTACACGCGTAACCCGCCGGTTTTACTTACAGGCCTCAGGCCCTCGGTTTCATTACGCCTGTATTTTACGCATTGTTTTCGATGACGAGTAAATTACACTTGTATGTTAATCAGGTCTGAAATAAACCAGAGCTCCCAAGAGCGGCCTTACCATTTCATGTCGTCTCAGTTTCTCGAAGGTGCTCATAGGTGTCTAATGATCCTGGCTTCCTGAATGAATAGCGGGCGCTCTATCAGACCATCCGTAGGACCCGCGAGGCCCTCTCCATTGTCCTTTGAGTTGTTGCGCTCGCCGTGGCGCCAAGCATTGTTAACATCGTCAACGAACATGAGGATTCAGGAGATGAATTTATTTTGACTGCATGACACTAGGGACCCACTAGGGCCATAGCCGTACGTACGCAAGTGCCTCCTTATTATGTACAACTATATTTTTTTGCTTTCTCCTAGTTTCTTGACATCACGGTCCCACACCATTGTCAACCTATGTAGTCAATATAAATGAGAGAATTGCACAAGGTGCCGCCGACAGCTGGGACCAAGCAGCTCGAGCAGTATTTGTGTTTTTGAGGCGTGAGCACTGCAGAGTTTTTCTTGGCGATGATTTCGTTGTTGTTCAGAGGAGAGCAGGGTATTAACTGGGCGGGCTGTGGCCCGTCTAGCCCAGGCCAGATATCCAGCCCAGATACTAATTTCTTTCAAGATGAAAATGGCTAGCCCAGCTATACGTCTTTTTGAGGAATACCCAGGCAAGGTCAACTTGTTATTCTCCGCCCCGCTGGGCTGCAAATCTTTCCTAGGAGGGATGCATTAGGCTTAATAGGAAAATGGGCTTTAAAAAATAATAAATGGGATGTAATCATAAAAAGTGGGCAGTAACTATAAAAAATGCACTAAACATGAAATTAGTTTATAAAATATTATTGATGGATTTTGAAAATCTTAAATTTTCATTGTTGTGCGTGCAATGTTTCATTGGATTTTTACGTAATACAAATTTATATTTAATCTGACTAGAAATTTCGGGATAAAAATATTTCGGAGCCCATCAAAATGTGGGAAATTTTATTGAATTCTGTCTTCAACGGTTGGTTGAAATTATTAATCATTGTCCTAGCTAGAAAATGGGTTGTACTTTTAACAAACTGTAAATCGGCTGTTGTAAATTCCATTAGAATTCCAAAATGGGATGTACATTCTTAAAAACGCAAATGGGCTATAAGTTCTCTGCCACACAGTTGTGGGCCTAGTAAGTGACACGTCCCCTAAAATAAATAATTTGACGCGTATGCAAGGCTTTGCCAACTTATTATAGTCAACACACGGTTCTAGCAGCAGTGGCCGTTGGATGTCTATCCAACGGATGTCGTGCTTCTTCTTCAATCTCGGATATTCTTAGCTTCGGCCGCCCAAAAAATGATTCCTCCCCCTAACATCTGGGGTGCACCATTTCGGAGGCTGGCCTATGGGCCTACTAAGTTGGAGCGTACCAAGGGCTTTGTCAACTTAGTCAATAATAAACGTTTCTAGCTTCAGTGACCATACGATGTCCATCCAACGGCCGTAGTTCTTCTTCAACCTCTGGTCTTCATGGTCCGGCCGCCCAAAGCATCGCCGGTCGTGCTGCTTGCTCCTGCCTCCCGTGGCTGGCTGTGCTGCCGCGGAGGCCTCACCGCCCCCATACTACTACCACCGCTGGCCAGGCCATCCCTCCACTCACCCACACCCCCTGTTATGCTGCAGCGACGGCAGCCTCACACCGCAGCCGAACCAGTGAACCCTCGTACTCCTCTCCGCGCGGGCTTCCGCTGCTGCATCTTCCCCGGCTCCACGTCGTCCCCTTCCTAGGCCTCGCCATCGTCCAGACCACCGTCCTCGTGCTCTCGGGGCGGCGTGGTCAACATGGTCAATGACCGACTTCCATCGGAAGAGTACTGTACATGGAGAGGCTGACAGCTGGGTCCAGGCGGCAACAAGGAAGTGCCTCCTTATTACGCGCAAAATAATTATTCCTCCACCTTACAGCAGGGACCCACCGGACGAGCCACCTTATTTCACGAAAAAACGTTTCCCCCTGACTGCTCGGACCCATCGGACGGGCCAGCGTATTTCGCAAAAAAACGTTCCCCCCGCTGTCAGCTCGGACCCGCCGGAAGTGCCTCCTTATTACGCACAAAAAAATGAATACCCCCTGCTAGCTGGGACCCACCATGGTGGCAGGCAGACTTGTGGGCCCACTAAGTTGAATAGGATGGGGGCCTTTGTCAAGTTTAGTCAATATGAACGATTCTAGCTCCAGTGACCGTGCGATGTCCATCCAACGGCCGTAGTTCTTCTTCAACCTCTGGTCTTCTTGCTCCAGTCGCCCAAAGCAGCGCCGGTCGTGCCGCATGCTCCTGCCTCCCATGGTCGGCTGTGCTGCCGCGGAGGCCTCAGCGCCCCTACTATTCCCACCGCTGGCCAGGCCCTGCGGCAACGGCAGCCTCACTTCGCAGCCGAACCAGTGAACCCTCCACTACTAGGGAAAACCTTATACACAGAAATTTAGCAGTAGCGCGTGTCAAAAAAGGGCGCTAGTGCTAAATAGCAGTAGCGTGTGTCCGTAAACCGCACTACAGATACAATAGTAGCAGTAGCGTGTGCGCATGAAAATGCGCTACCAGTAATATTCCCTTTTGCTAAACCAATAGGCTACGCATTGCAGTAGCGGTCTTGAGGAAAGCGCACTACCGCTAGCACATAAGTAGCAGCGCGTTTCGCACGGAGAGCGCTACTGCTAATGGAAATAAAATAAAATAAAAAACAAAAAGAAAAGTAAATGAAAAAGAAAGAAATAGAAAAAGGAGAAAGGAAAAAATAAAATGTAGAGCAAAATAAATGAGAAAGCAGAAAAAAGGAGAAAGACGTAACAATAGCATTTGTTCGTAAGAGGCGCTATAGCTAACGTAGCTGCAGCGCGTTTCCTAGACCCCCGCTGTAGAAACAGAAAAGGAAATAAGAAATATGAAGGAAATTACATAGCTATAGCAGTAGCGCGTTTTGTGAAAATCGCTATAGCTAACTTACCTATAGCGCATTTCGCGAAAAGCGCTACCACTAAGTTTGACTTAACCAAAAAACCATTTCCCCCCGGCCACCACTTCTCCCCCAAATCCCTCGACCCACCCCGCCGCCGTCTGCCCGATTCACCGTCGCCCCACTTCGCCGCTGTCTCCTACCGACGTCGCCTCCCCCGGAGCCACCAGAGCCGCGCTCCATCGACACCACCGGAGCCGCCCCCAACGCCACCGGAGCCACGCGGCCTCATCAACGCCACCGGAGCCACAGTCGATGCCATCAGAGCCGCAGTTGACGCCACCGGATCCACCCTGGCCACAACTGCCTCCCTCGCTGTCAGCGGAGACGCCCCCGCCTCCCTCGCCACCACTGCCTCCCGCGCCACCACCGGAGCCATCCTCTATAAGCCCCCACCCCTCCTCTCTCTCTATCTCTAAATTAGTTAGGTTAATTTAGTTAGGAAAAGAATTTAGTTAGGTTAATTTGACAGAGATGCCCCTGCCTCCCTCACCGTAGGAAAAAAATGTATATGCTTAACTAGGGCAGTAGGGTTAGGGTTGTAGTGTTTAATTACAAATGTCAGGAAAGTAAGGTTTAACTAGATATTAACTAGGGTGGTAGGATTTAGTTTAGAGGAAAAAATCAATATAAAAATATAAATTTCTATTAGTGTTGCAAGTCTAGTAGGTTCTTAATTTTTAGTGAATTTTTATTAGGACAAAAATGTAGGACATAATTTGAGTTCTAGGTTCATAATTTGAGTTCTAGGGTTCATCCATCTATATTTGGTTTTTGAATTGAGTTTCAGAGAGCATGAGATTTGTGTAGATTTTCTTGAAGTGTCAAACACTAGGAGATGCAAATTTGAAGTGGGCATGATATATGAAAAATCCTCAATTGTGTTTGCTCATTGATCATAATCGACATTGAAGTGGTTCGATTGTGTCCAAGTGGCCTTTTGTTGTTTCCAGAGAATGAAGTCGAGTGGCCTATGTTTTGCCAGAATGTTGATTCATTTCCGTTCTGGCAAAATTCAGGTTCTCGATTTGTCCACTTTTTAGCAAAGGTCATGCCAAAATTTTCCGTGAATTTCGGCATGACTTGTGCTACAAACTAGGACATATCAAGTGCCCGGGATTTGCCGCACCGAGAAGGAGTCAACGTTCCTGCAAAACAATAGGTCTTTTTTATGTCATTATTCATTTTATTAGGTCTAGAATTAATTGACTAGATTTAATCGTAGGAAATATGGCTAGCAATGATAAAGGACAGGGTTCTGGTGAATGCGACGACGTCTACCGGGCGGCAGACGAATTTTTTAGCCTTGCCGACATCGAGACCGGCGCTGAGACTCAGACCGGCATCGAGACTGACACTAAGACCGGCGCTGAGACTCAGACCGGCATCGAGACTAGCGCTGAGACTCAGACCGGCATCGAGACCGGCGCTGAGACTCAGACCGGCATCGAGACTGACACTAAGACCGGCGCTGAGACTTAGACTGGCATCGAGACTGGCACTGAGACTCAGACCGGCATCGAGACCGGCGCTGCCTCGGGGAGCGGAGCTGGTGTAGAACCGAAAGCAAAGAGGCAACGGCCTCCTAACAAACTCAGGACTACTAGACTGGTGGTCACGGAGGTGGACGATGGCAATTTTGAGCCAAAGGCGCCCGAGGAAGCGCGTAG
This sequence comes from Triticum aestivum, assembly GCF_018294505.1. Classification (NCBI taxonomy): domain Eukaryota; kingdom Viridiplantae; phylum Streptophyta; class Magnoliopsida; order Poales; family Poaceae; genus Triticum; species Triticum aestivum. The sequence goes on from NC_057806.1 coordinate 215,249,451, forward strand.
ATGCTACGGCAATCAGATAGGCTGCATCGTACGGACAACTTCCACCATCAACGATGAGAAACTACAGAAGATAGAAAATATGAGGAGCTCCCTCCTAAAGAAGTTTCACCAGATATTCTTGTTCCCGGGCCAGAATGAGAAGGATTATAAAGATCCAGATGAGGACCCGGCAATGAAGAAGATAAACAAACATGCCATGACCAAGTTTAGCGACACGTTGGCCGCCTGGAAAAATCGAGTGAAAGCAAAGATCATCGACAAGAAGGAACCCTACTCAGAGATTGTAAAGGATAATCCGACAATCACAGAAGAGCAGTTTCAAATATTCAAGGAGGCTTGCGAGGCCGAGCTGCCAAAAAAGTCTAAGTACATGAAGGGGCTTCAAAAGAGGAACAGTGGGAGCCACCACCTCGGAAGCCGTGGTTACGACGGAAAGAGGTCCAAATGGGCCAAGGAGGACGCGGAAGCCGCGAGTCTGGGCATCCCAGACCCCTAGGCGGATTTCACCGTCCCGCAGGAGCGTAACGTCCTCAGGGCCCGACACCGTTGGGACCCAGTGAAGAAGGTTTACGAGACAAAACTGGTCATTACGAAGTTCATGAGACTGCTGGTAATTTTAGTTTCTAATCAATTCGACTGCACACGTTAGTCATATTTGTAAATGATCCTTGTGCCTTTTGCAGAGAGAGCAGCACCGGATTGCGGCCGAAAGTGACTCGCCGTCTGAGGCATTGGCGAGGCCCAAGTGGGACACTCCATTCAACCGGGCATTGAACATATTGAAACGACAACCGGTGGATACTCGACCGTCATATGGACGCGTGCACGGTGTCAGAGACGGCGCCACATGGAAGAAGTACTACCGTGAGACCACGGAGGAGAGAAAGGAAATACGGAGGATAACTGAAGAAAACATCAACAAGAAGGTTGAGATTGCGGTTGAGAAGAAATCATCTCAGACAGTCGCAACAGCTGTAGCTGCCGCAAAATAGGTGGTTGCAGATTTGTCTATTTCCTTGGTGACGGGCGTTTTCACTTGGACAAGGCAACATCCAGAAAAAAATGCAGAGGACTTTCCCCTTCCTGACTTCTTGGGGAGCAGCTCGACTAGCGTTGCACTAGCACCTGCTCCCGCACCGGCTCCCGCACCGGCTCCCGCACCTGCTCCCGCACCGGACGTGCTCGGTGGTGCTTCGTCTTTGGCTGAGCTCGACGCCCTCGCGGTATCTGTCACACCGGCCCCCTTTAATATAAATGTATAATCTCCCGTTTTTGTTGCCTTTCAGATGTCTCACATCGCAGACTTTTCTTTGCAGGGCGACGAAACCCCATGCACCATATTGTACACCATCGGCGACCAGAAGGTGGACGTGGGGAAGGCGACGATAATGAAGCCGAAGGAACCATTGTTCCACAGCTGGCCGATCCCCCCGAACGTCTTCAAGGTTTCCGTGGCGAGTGTCAAACCGGGCCACGAGAATTTGCCTCCTCCAATACTAGGTGGGGATGACGACGAGACACCGCGGCGGCTTGGTGATTGTTGCAATGGGTGGGTCCTGTTGTGGCCAAAGAGTCTGCTTCGTCTGGAGGCAGCCGGGAGCATACCCACGAGCATGCAGCCTCAGGAAGGTATGAACATCAACACCCCACCTACCCAATTAGCGTCGGGTGTCGGGTTGGGTGATAGCGGACGGGGTAAGGAGGAGGCTCCATTAGTCACTGATGACGTCGCCAAGGAAGAGGATGAGGACGACGATGGCGCTGAACAATATGTCTATACTGGCGCCTCCTCAGGGTTTGAGCGTCATGAGTCGGTGCCTGAATTGCCATCTCAACTTATTATGGATGACCTTCCGGTAGTAAAGAAGTCTAGGAAGAGAGCGAGGAAACGCAAAAAAGCTGATTCTATGATCCAGCCGCGTCAGCAGCCTCGGCTTCAGGACCGTATAGATATCCCCGATGCGGATAAATGGCATATCCCCGGTCAACCAATCCTACCTGCAACAGCGCTACGGGCCAGATTAGGCAATCTAAGGAGACTTCATGACGATGTGTTGCGGGTAGAGAAAGGCCTCATCGCCTCGAAAGATCCAGGATACCCACTCTATCTGGTTAACATTCCGCGGCAAATGTCGTACGTCGACAGCTTCCCCGCGGATAAGTTCTTCCTCCGATTGGATTACATATTCGACATGTTTCACGTGAAGAAGCTAGATTTTACGTTTGTCCGCCTTTATGCCTTGCACATGAACTACATCATCGGGGTTGAGCAGATATCTCGTATCTATGTCGCTGGCCCGTACTACATGCACGAGGGCTTCTTGGGAGTCTACGCAAAGCACCGTGAATACGCGAGGAATTACATCGTCAATTTCATGCTCGCCAATAAGGACAAGGAGGTGATTCTCGTGCCTTATCATCCCGTGTAAGTCATCCGCGCTGCTATCCTTCCTTCGTTTTAAATCATTCATTTGCATAGTGGAGGCTAATTAATTTGAGGTGTACTTATTTTGCGCAGCGTCGGGCGCGCCGTCCTCATCATCCTCTACCCCCAATTCTCCCACGCTCTTTACTTGGAATCGTCGAAGAACATTCACAAAAATGATTACAACCACATCAAGGACGTTCTCGACAGTGCTATGTTTTACTACCAAGCAAGGTGTGGAGAGGTCAGGGACAAGAAGAGAAGGGGCGGCAGGGCCGCCTTCGGCCATAAGACCGACTTCTGCTGCATCCAGCAACCGAACGATTCTCTTAATGATGGATTCTATGTCCTACACCACATGCTGGAGTATAGACGGGATCACCAGAACCTTCGCATGTCACCTAGATTCGGTGATGCCCATATTATGCAATGGGCAAAGGACATAGGAGATATCGAGGATCATCGAGTTCAAGCTGAGTTCTATAACATCCAGCGCGAACTTGCCCAAATTATCATGAAGGAGGTTGTCGGAAAAACAGGGATGTTCTACGGAGAAGGACAAATGTCGCGGGAAGACGTCCGAACATGGATAGCCTCTCAGCATCTCAACATGAAGCCTTTCACTAAGCTCAAGGACTATCTCCCTGACTTTGATGGATGGAACGACATGTTGGAGTGATTGTCGATATATGACAATGTGTCCGTTTAGTCCATACTTTCTGTATGACAAAACTTTGAGTTTATGCACGGTGAAACTTTATTTGCGATGTAATTAAACCATCCTCCTCCTCGACTAGCTAAAATCACTCTAGTTAGGGCATTTTGGGGTACGATGAACTTTGTTATTTATGCTTATGATATGTTGTTTCTATTTTTGCCAAGTGTGTCTCTTTCTGTTGCTGAACTATATATGTTGCATATAATCGACTCATGTGACGATGCAGGTGCATAGATCATAGATGGCGAAGAAGTGCTACGCCAGGAGTATATATACGACAAGTGGCCGGAGTGTCAGGCCTAGGTGTACCGGTTTCCGGTTTCCGAGCGACAGGCAGTAGTTAGTTTAGGTTCATGCTAATGCAAGAGAGGGATACGAACTCATGTACTCAAAGTGATAGCTCTTCTCGTGTATATCAATGTTTAGATGGATGACGATGTATTTGCATGTAATCGAGACTTGTATCGCTATTTTTGAGATGATGACGAGAGACTATTTTGTGTTGGATGATGATTATGATGATGACCTGATTTGATGAGACTAATTGTATGTATATGCTATGATTACATTTGTATGTGTATGATATGCTAAAGATTATTGTATAAAGCCTATTCGAATACAAAACAAATATGCAGGGAAATAAACTAATAAAACTAGTAGTAGCGAGGGGGGAAAATTTAGCAGTAGCGGCGCCTTACCAGTAGCGCTTCCCAATAAACAGCGCTGCAGACAATATCAGCAGCGCCCTTTTCTAAAGAGCGCTACAGCTATTCATGTATAGTAGTAGCGTGGGACAATAGGCGCTACTGCTATACGTTAGTTGTAGCGCCTTATTAGTAGCGCCGGTCCCCGCGCTACTAATAGGCCCAAAACCCACGCTAATGCTAGGCTTTTCCCTAGTAGTGCTCGTACTCCTCTCCGCGTGGGCTTCCACTGCCGCGTCTTCCCCGGCTCCCTATCGTCCCCTTCCTAGGCCTTGCCATCATCCACCGCCCTGGTGCTCTTGGCGCGGCGTGCTCAACGTGGTCAAGGAACGACTTGCATCGGACATGGACTATAAGTGGAGAGGCTAATAGCTGGGTCTATGGCCGCACCAAGGAAGTGCCTCCTTATTACGTGCAAAATAATTATTCCTCCACCTAACAGCGGGGACCCACCAGACGGGCCACCGTATTTCGTGAAAAAAACGTTTCCCCCCTGACTACTGGGACCCACCAGCTACACCTTCGCACGCAAGGAAGTGCGTCCGGGCAAAAAAAAAACAAAACGATTCGCCTCCCTGACTGCTGGGACCCACCAGCTACATCTTCGCATGCAAGGAAGTGCCTGATAGTCGGGACACACCTGGTCGAAGCGTACATAGCATTGTCATTCTGGTTGCGAACGTGTACGTACATATATACTGGTCGATGTAGAGGCGCGCACGTGTCCTAGTAGAGGCACGCACGTAGCATGTACACGTACGTACAACGGTCAGGGTGCAAGAAAGAACATACGGCCACGTATGTGTACATACGGGCGGGGTCTCGAATGCCTACTCATGCATACGTATGGCGAGGGCTCATGTACATGGCTGGGTCAGAATGGAGAAACAACATCGTCGTCATGTTCATGGGGAGGCAATGGAATGCGTCGTGTTCATGGGGAGGCAACGGAATGTGTCATGTTCATGGGGAGGCAACGAAATGCATTGTGTTCATCAGGAGGGCTTGGACGGAACAGGCGATGGAAACGAGGCCTGGCGTACCGTAGAATGGAGGAAACGGCCTTGTGTTCGACCGGGCATGTTCGAAACGGGATCCTGTTCATCGGGAGGGGTGTGGCGTACCACAAAACGGAGGAAACGGACCTCCTACGGTCGAAACGGCGGTCCTGTTGATCGAGAGGGGTGTGGCATACCGCAAAACGGAGGATACGGACCTCCTATGGTCGAAATGGGGGTCCTGTTGATCGGGAGGGGTGTGGCGTACCGCAAAACGGAGGAAACGGACTTGTGTTGG
>NC_057806.1:215255151-215262399 GCF_018294505.1 Triticum aestivum
TCATTGTTGATCCCATCGATCAGCTTCAGTTAGCAGCAGTAGCGAAGGAATCGCTCGATCGGGTTCAGTTAACAGCCATCGATCGATCACTCGGGTTCAGTAACGCATATCCTACAGTGCAATCGCTCGAGTTCAGTTAGAGCCCAATGCCTCGCTCGGGTTCAGTTAGAGCCAACGCCTCGCACACACACGCGTACGTGTACGAGAGAAACGCGCATCGCTCGGCCCCTGACCTGGGAACTCCCCGAAATTTTCCTCCCCCTCGCTTCTACTATGGTTTTTTCCGTCATGGACGGCCCAAAGAATGTCATGCAGCAACGTCTCCGGCCCACCCAGGATGAAAAGCCCATTTTCTGTCATGATTTTTTGTCATAGAAGTAGGAGCCCACCACATCTATGATGATACCGGGTTTTGTCACAATTATCGTCATAGAAGTGTCATATGTATGACAGAATTTTTTTTCGTTCGGCCCAAAATGTCACGGATGTGTCTTTTTTTGTAGTGGCAGGCATGCGCGTTCTTTCCTCCGCAGTCGCCTCCGTGAATATGATCTCTGCCATTAGGCCTAGCTCAAAATCAACGCGACACTGCCAGATGCTGACATCCCTCAACATCTCTCCCCTGAAATCGACTTGTGCCTCCGCCTTGTGCTGCGCCATGCGCACCTCCTTGGAACTTCTCTCCAATCGATACAACGCTTCCTCGATTCGATTTGCCCTTGCTTCCCACCACCTGAAGCGCAGCCCTGGCATGTCCTCCAGTGCCACCGATTTGTGATTCTAGAGCATTGGATCCCCTCTAAAACACATGTGGGTTTCGCTCAAAGGCGGTAGTGCTGTGGGCCGAAGTGAGAGGGCAGCCTGTGGGATACTGGGATCTAAGGGATTATCCATGGGGGGGTCCTCCATGGCGAGATCCGGTGGGCGAGGCAGGGATGTGAGCTTAGGCACTGGGAGATCCCTACGAGGCTAAGATAAAGATAATACTACTCCACTCCGTCTATATTTAAATACAAAGTCCACCAATAGTAGCCCTGGCAAAAATTGATCATGCTGCCCGCGTCCTGGATTATTGGCCCCCTTTTTCGTGCCACTTTTTATGACATGCATAAATATTATGTTACTTAAAAATATGGTCAAAAATTGGCACAAAATACGAAGGAGACCAATGGAAGTAGCAACCCATGATTTAACTACTCGCGTGCACGCACTGGAGTAGTAATGTCTTTCTTCCTCTCTCACGTCCACTGAATTTGCATCTGCTATATTAATTGACCATCAATGAAGTGAAGGACTTTACATGCGTAAAATTATCACATGGGGTGGATCTTCATACAAAAATGCCCCCCCCCCCGTGTACCCGCGTGTACATGCGATGGAATGAGTGTGTGCGTGGCGTGCGTGCACATCTTTGCTTCATGCATGTACTACCAGTGTGCCTCAGAGAGGACGAGTACATTCTTCTGGAACCGACAGCACGTCACTGTGATCAATCCACACAAGGAGGTCGCGGCGATGCCTCCACATGTGCCATGTGGCTTCATGAACTGAAAGAGAGACACTGTGTAGCATGCTGTTGGAATTATAATTTACGTGTTTTGCACTTACTCGAAGTACTAGTAAGGTACACATGCATTGCACGCATCAGATTTGGCAACCAAATTATGAATAAATATCAAAATATAGCATTTAAGCTTTGAGTCATATATGCATGATGTAGACATTCATTTAATTCTTATAGTTCATCTCATTCAAAATCAATTAGTTTTTATGAAAAAGCTAAGGCCTCTTTGATTCGTAGGATTTCCAAAAGGCGGGAATAGGAAAAACATGGGATTAGAGTGGAATGTCATCTTGAATCCTACACGATTGTACGAGTGTTTGATTGTGCATAGTTAAAACGTAGGATTCTTTCAACGAGGTTTGAGTGGATAGAATGTTTCCTATGAAATCTAGTGCAAATGAATCCTATGGAAAAATTCCTATGGTTTACAATCCTACTAATCAAACAACCAAGATAGGAAAAATTCCTAAGGATTAGAATCCTCCAAAATTCGTTTGAGAATCCTATGAATCAAAGAAGCCCTTAATCTATTTTATGATTCTTGGAATTGTGCATTGTAAAGCATAAAGTAAAAACTAATAATGGCAATTCAACTAGAAAAAAAGTTTGGGCACTTACGATAAGGAAGATTCTAGAACAAAGGAGAAGCACTTGTGTTTTGAGGTTTGTGGATTATGCTTAAGTTCAACCATGGAGTCTGCTAGATTGTACATGTGGCAAAATCTGGTGGGGGGCTAGAAGATGGTGCGAGGGGCCAAGTGGAGGGAGACTATGAAGGAGTGCACAAGTGCGAGATCGATATTTAAAGAGACGGGGCGAGAACGTGCACTGTTGCACGCAGTGGCGGAGCAATTAAAAATAAATGAGCTAGGGGGCAAGCATTGCTATTCCTTTATGAGGAGGGCCAATTCATCAACTTAAAACATTTTACCAGCAATTGTCTAATGATCACATTCATATTAGCCTCAATATATAGTGATGTTAGGGGGGCAGGGCCCTTGCTGCCCCTGTCTTTGCCACTATGCGCGCATCTGAGAGATGAAGCGGAAGGCATGGATGATGAGAGGGGGACATTGGATATATAATTAATGTGGATGTATTAACTATGTAATCCTATATAGAGAGGTATATATTTATCAATGTGTACGTGGGAAAGAGGGTGAGACCTCACTAGATATATAGATTGATCGGTTTGTGTGGAAAACTGGGAAAGACCTAGCTATATATACACACACATAGAGGAACATCGATCGTGTGCATGCACGTGAGAGATAAAGAATACCTGATATGATGAAGAGGGGGAGGTGTGTGTGTGTGTGCATGCATGCGATATTGATACGACTCCAACGTATCTATAATTTTTGATTGCTCCATGCTATTATATTATCTATTTTGGATGTTAATGGGCTTTAGTTTACACTTTTATATCATTTTTGGGACTAACCTACTAATCGGAGGCCCAGCCCAAATTGCAATTTTTTTGCCTATTTTAGAGTTTTGAAGAAAAGAAATATCAAACGGAGTCCAAACGGAATGAAACCTTCGGGAACGTGATTTTCTCAACAAACATGATCTAGGAGACTTGGAGTGGCCGTCAAGAAACAAGCGAGGAAGGCACGAGGCAGGGGGCGGGCCTACCCCCCTGGGCGCGTCCTCCACCCTTGTGGGCCGTCCGTTGCTCCACCGACGTACTTCTTCCTCCTATATAAGTCCACGTACCCTCCAAACATCAAGGAGCACCATGAAAACCTAATTCCACCACCGCAACCTTCTGTACTCAAGAGATCCCATCTCGGGGCCTTTTCCGGAGCTCCACCGGAGGGGGCATTGATCACGGAGGGCCTCTACATCAACTCCATGGCCTCTCCGGTGATGTGTGAGTAGTCTACTTCAGACCTACGGGTCCATAGTTATTATCTAGATGGCTTCTTCTCTCTCTTTGGATATCAATACATAGTTCTCCTCGATTTTCTTGGAGATCTATTGGATGTTATCATCTTTTGCGTTGTCTTTCTCAAGATCCGATGAATTCTGGGGTTATGATCCAGATTATCTATGAACAATATTTGATTCTCCACTGAATTCTTTTATGTATGATTGGTTTATCTTTGCAAGTCTTCGAATTATCAGTTTGGTTTGGCCTACTAGATTGATCTTTCTTGCAATGGGAGAAGTGCTTAGCTTTGGGTTCAATCTTGCGGTGTTCGATCCTAGTGACAGAAAGGGAACCAATATGTATTGTATTGTTGCCATCGAGGATAAAAAGATGGGGTTTATATCATATTGCATGAGTTTATCCCTCTACATCATGTCATCTTCCTTAAATCATTACTCTGTTCTCTTGAACTTAACACTCTAGATGCATGGTGGATAGCGGTCGATGTGTGGAGTAATAGTAGTAGATGCAGGTAGGAGTCGGTCTACTTGTCTCGGACGTGATTCCTATATACATGATCATACCTAGATATTCTCATAACTATGCTCAATTCTATCAATTGCTCGACAGTAATTCGTTTACCCACCGTAATACTTATGCTCTTGAGAGAAGCCACTAGTGAAACCTATGGACCTCGGGTCTATCTTCCATCATATTAATCTTCCAATACTTAGTTATTTCCTTTGCCGTTATTTTACTTTCCATCTTCGTTTCTCTTTATCATAAAAATACCAAAAATGTTATCTTATCATATCTATCAGATCTCACTCTCATAAGTGACCGAGAAGGGCTTGACAACCCATTTATTGCGTTGGTTGCGAGGTTCTTATTTGTTTGTGTAGGTGCGTGGGACTTGAGCGTGATATCCTACTAGATTGATACCTTGGTTCTCAAAAACTGAGGGAAATCATTACGCTACTTTGCTGCATCACCCTTTCCTCTTCAAGGGAAAACCAACGCAGTGCTCAAGAGGTAGCAAGAAGGATTTCTGGCGCCGTTGTCGGGGAGATTCGTGCCAAGTCAAGTCAAGATTTGACTCCCACAACGAGTCATTTCTGGCGTCATTACCAAGTCAAAATATACCAAGTACCCATCACAAACTCTTATCCCTCGCATTACATTATTTGCCATTTGCCTCTCGTTTTCCTCTCCCCCACTTCACCCTTGCCGTTTTACTCGCCCTCTCTCTCTCTGCATCCCCTTCTCTTTCCCTATTCGCCTCTTTTCTGTTTGCTTCGTCGTTATGGCTAGTCCTTTATCTACTCCTTTGTCTCCCGAGAATGAAGTTCTTAATTTTAAACAAAGGGAGGGAGAAAATCTAAAAGATGTTTGTTGCAGAATTTGCAATGCTCAAAATAAATATACTAGGAAGCAATCTACTTCCGTTCTTCTTCGCAATTTTTATGTAGGCATCCTCCTTGGAATAGATATATTCTTGATACCATTACCGGAGGAAATTTCTTGGGTAGCCATACTTTTGATTCTTATAATGCTATGATAGATTTGTTTGGCCCACCACCTCTTTTGGTTAATGGAACTATGTTAACTTTGGAACATGTGATGCAAAGGCTTGAAATTATTGAGAATAAAGCTGCTACTGTAGAGCTGATTGAGAATTTAGATAAAAAAATCCACAACCAAATTACCCAATATGGATCTAAAGTGGGAGTTACTTTGAATTTTTTTTCAGGAAAAGGAACCCATAGTTAAAGAAAGAATAGATCAAGATTCTACTAGAATCGATAAACTTGAGGGAATTATCACCAACTTGGGATCCGCTTTTTATTCTGTTAGAAGTAATCCAAATCCTCCTACTAAAATTTCCAAGCTTGTTTATGTTCCTAAAAATAAGGGTGAATCCTCTAGTAAGGAAACTGCGGATTTAAAATCAATAAGTGTTCATCCTAATATTTTTGCTATCATTAAGGAACTGTTTGCTACAAATTATTTTCTTGAATTTGTGCCTAGGAGTTTTATAGTTAATAAAAAGGAAGAAAAACTTAATAATTATAGGTGTCTCATTGAAGAATTGCCTACCAAAGATGGCAATACCTAGATCTATCTGCGCTTTTATGCCTAGCTAGGGGCGTTAAACGATAGCGCTTGTTGGGAGGCAACCCAATTTTATTTTTATTCCTTGCCTTTTTCTCCTGTTTAGTAATAAATAATTTACCTATACTCTGTTTTTGTTGTGTTTTTTGTGTTTAATTAGTGTTTGTGGAAAGTAGAACCGTTGGGAAGACTTGGGGAAAGTCTTTTTGATCTTGCTGAAGAAAACAGAAACTTTAGCGCTCACAAGAATCGCTGCCATTTTTATGGGAAGGTGCTATTTAGTTAATTATTTTTGTAGATGATTAATAGATAAATTCCTCACGTCCAGCAATTTATTTTAGAATTTTTGGGGTTCCAGAACTTGCGTTAGCTACAGATTAATACAGACTGTTCTGTTTTTGACAGATTCTGTTTTTCTTGTGTTGTTTGCCTATTTTGATGAATCTATGGCTAGTAAAAGAGTTTATAAACCATAGAGAAGTTGGAATACAGTAGGTTTAACACAAGTATAAATAAAGAATGAGTTCATTACAGTAACTTGAAGTGGTGTTTTGTTTTATTTCGCTAACGGAGCTCACGAGATTTTCTATTTTGAGTTTTGTGTTGTGAAGTTTTCAAGTTTTGGGTAAAGATTTGATGGATTATGGAACAAAGAGTGGCAAGAGCCTAAGCTTGGGGATTCCCATGGCACCCCAAGGTAAAATCCAAGGACACGAAAAAGCCTAAGCTTGGGGATGCCCCGGAAGGCATCCCCGCTTTCGTCTTCGTCTATCGGTAACTTTACTTGGAGCTATTTTTTTATTCACCACATGATATGGGTTTTGATTGGAGCGTCTTGAATGATCTGAGTCCTTGCTTTTTAGTTTACCACAATCATCCTTGCTGTACACACTTTCTGAGAGAGACTCACATGATATGAAATTTATTAGAATACTCTATGTAACACCCCGGATGTAACTTTCCCTATTTGTACTCCAACTCTTGCCGTTTCCGGCGTTAAGTTATATTTATTTTCTCGGGTTCAGGTTTTTGTCTCCGTGTGTTGTTGTCTTTGTCATGCATCTCATATCATGTCATCATGTGCATTGCATTTGCATACGTGTTTGTCTCATGCATTCGAGCATTTTCCCCGTTGTCCGTTTTGCGTTCCGGCGCTTCGTTCTCCTCCGGTGGTCATTTCTAGCTTTCTTTCATGTGTGGGGATTAAACATTTCCGGATTGGACCGAGACTTGCCAAGCGGCCTTGGTTTACTAGCGGTAGACCGCCTGTCAAGTTTCGTATCATTTGGACTTCGTTTGACACTCCAACGGTTAACCGAGGGACCGAAAAGGCCTCGTGTGTGTTGCAGCCCAACACCCCTCCAATTTGGCCCAAAACCCACCAAACTCTGCTCCATCACCTAGAGCGTTCGATCACGATCGCGTGGCTGAAAACCGCACCTCATTTGGACTCTCCTAGCTCCTCCTATGCCTATATATACACCCCCTATTCCAATTCGCGGATCCTCTCCCCCCTAACCCTAAATTTCGGATCCCCGCCGCCGCCGGACAAAGTCCGTCGGGCCGGACATTGTCTGACCCGCACCACGCCGCCACGTCAGCCGCAAGCCCCACATCACCGCGCGTCCCCGCCGCCTGGCCCGCAGGCCCATCCGGAGCCCCCGCGGCCCGTCTCCAGCCGCGCCGCCTGCTCGAT
>NC_057806.1:215262859-215285823 GCF_018294505.1 Triticum aestivum
CGACCGATGCTTCTCGCCGAGCCGCGCCGGCCACCGCGCGCGTCCGCCGGTGACCGCGGCCACCTCGCCGCGCCCGTCCTCCTCCGGCGAGCCCGTCCTCCTCCGGCGCCTCCCCGGTGAACAGTGCCCGGCGGCGAATCTCGGGAACAGTGCCCAATCTAGATCCAGCTACAGTAACCCTAATTTTCGCGAGGTGGATTTTTCTCTAAGTCCCGAAATTCTTGATCCAAGTTGCCATGTTCGAGGCTCCGTAACTTTGCATTCGTAGCTCCGATTCATGCATATAGTATCTCAAAATGTTCGCCTCGACGAGTACATCATTTCATTCCATTGAATCATTTTTATTTTAGCTCATCTTGATGCCCGAAATGCTGTTAGAAGGAGGCTTCATGAGTTAATTGTCAGATCTGCTAGTTCATCTTAGACTTTTGTCATTTTTGCCATGATTATTGTGTGCATGATATGCCTATGAGTCCTTCATATGTTTTGTTAAGCATCTTGTTATATTTCCAGAGGTGCAACCCATTCATTTTTAGGATGTGTGTGGTGACTTGTGCAAGCTTGCAAAGTGAGGCACCCGGAAAATCTATTTTCTGGGACTTAGTAGTTTTCACTAAGTCTGGGATTATTTAGTTCATGATGCCATATGTTCTTGTTGTTTCCTAGTGATCCGTGCCTCTTTTGAGGATGATCAGTAAGGGAGTTTTGCTAACCTTGTAGTGCTCTATCCATCCATGTTTTTGTTTGAAATTATGGAGCACTCTAGATTGAGTCAATCGAGCTCTACTTTTGCTTCGTTGTGAATCTGGGCAGATCATCAACTTGTTTACGATTTTGCCGATGCTATTGTAGTTGATCCGTGCATGCTATGCCATTGTTCTTGCCATGTCTAGCTTGTATTTTGTGCCTTCTTTATGGGTATATGCTTCTCTTGCCATGGCTTGCACCGTGGTGAGTGCATCGAGCTCGTAAACATGCCTTCGTGAGTTATATTTCAGCATGTCCTGAAAACTGATTATGTTTTTGCTATGTTCGTGTGCTTGTTAGTATATTTTGTGGTCCCTTTTGGCTCAAGGTCACTAAAGGACTTTTGTTAAGCTTGTTGAGTAGCTCCATGCCATCTCTTTCTTTGTCATGTTCAGGTCCTGTAGCATGTTGTTTTGTTGCTCCGAAGAGGGCTATATGATCTGAATTTCTAGACAAGTGTTAATTTCACTAAGTCTGTGATCTGTTTTACCATTTGCGTTTTTGCCATGCTTGTTTGAACCTGTTAATGGATGAATTGGCCGTAGCTCAGTGCTAGACTTTTGTTAAGAATCTTGTGTGCATCCCTGCCATGTATTTTGTTGTCTTGTTTGGGTGCTGTAGCATGTTCATCTCGTTGCATTTATATGCCTACTTGCTGTAAATCGCAGACCGGTGTCATTTTTAAACGCTTGCTATTTCCAAACCGTAACTCCGATTCCGGCGTTCTTTATATCGTTTTCAAGCGATTTCATCTCATCTTTCTAGTGGCACCCTTGGAATTCCAAGTTTAGGCCAGGTTCATGCATTTCCTGTCATATCTTGCATTTTGCATCCCGCATCGCATCTCGCATAGCATATCATCTTTGCATCGTGTTGTTTGAGTTTGCACGTGGTTGATTGTATCCTTGTTGATTGTTTGTCTTGTTTGGGTAGAGCCGAGAGACGAGTTCGCTAACGAGAAGCCCATTGAGTTTGCTTTTGAGGATCCGGTCAACTCTGACAACTGTGCAGGCAAGATGATCATACCCTCGAAATCACTACTATCTTTGCTATGCTAGTTTTCTCGCTCTTTGCTATGCCAATGCTACGATGCCTACCGCTTGCTTGAAAGCCTCCCAAATTTCCATGTCCAACCTCTAACCCACCATTGTCCTAGCAAACCATTGATTGGCTATGTTACTGCTTTGCTCAGCCCCTCTTATAGCGTTGCTAGTTGCAGGTGAAGATTGGAGGTCGTTCCTTGTTGGAACACCTTTTATTTACTTGTTGGGATATCATTATATTGCTATGTTATCTTAATGCATCTATATACTTGGTAAAGGGTGGAAGGCTCGGCCTGTTGCCTAGTGTTTTGTTCCACTCTTGCCGCCCTAGTTTTCCGTCATATCGGTGTTATGTTCCCGGATTTTTGCGTTCCTTACGCGGTTGGGTTATAATGGGAACCCCTTGATATTTCGCCTTGATTAAAGCTTTTCCAACAATGCCCAACCTTGGTCTTACCATTTGCCACCTAGCCTCTTTTTCCCTTGGGTTTCCGGAGCCCGAGGGTCATCTTATTTTAACCCCCCCCCCCCGGGCCAGTGCTCCTCTGAGTGTTGGTCCAAATAGAGCCACTTGCAGCGCCACCTCGGGGCAACTTGAGGGTTGGTTTTAGTTGTACGTAGTGTTCATCTGAGTGTGCCCTGAGAAAGAGATATGTGCAGCTCCTATCGGGATTTGTCGGCACATTCAGGCGGTGTTGCTGGATTTGTTTTAACCTGTCGAAGTGTCTTGAATTACCGAGATACCGAGTCTAATCGGAACGTCTTGGGAGGAGGTCTATTCCTTCATTGACCATGAGAGCTTGTCATGGGCTAAGTTGGGACTCCCCTGCAGGGATTGAACTTTCGAAAGCCATGCCCGCGGTTATGGGCAAATGGGAATTTGTTAATGTCCGGTTGTAGATAACTTACCCTTAATTAATTAAAATGAATCAACTGAGTGTGTTGCCGTGATGGCCCCTTCTCGGCGGAGTCCGGGAAGTGGACACGGTGTTGGAGTAATGTTTGCGCAGGTTGTTCTCCAGCTTCTCGCTCGTGCTTTACCTCCTCTTCTCGCTCTCTTTTGCGAATAAGATAGCCACCCTATATGCTAGTCTCCTGCTACAGTTCCACATATATTTGCCTTACCCTTCCTATAAGCTTAAATAGTCTTGATCGCGCGGGTGCGAGATTGCTGAGTCCCTGTGGCTCACAGATACTATACCTCCAGATGCAGGTCCAGGTGATTCCGCTCTAGGTGACGAGTACGAGCTCAAGTGGGAGTTCGACGAAGACTCTCAGCGTTACTACGTGTCTTTTCTTGATGATCAGTAGTGGTGCCTAGTTGGGGTTTGATTCGGGGCCTTGTCGCATGTTGGGTTCTTTTCTATTTTGGCGCCGTAGTCGGGCCATGAATGTTTGAATGATGGATGTTACTTATGTACTTGACGTGGCGAGTGTAAGCCAACTATGTTATCACCCTTTCATTATTCATATTACAAGGGATGTTTGTGAAGATTGCCTAACTTGTGACATATGCCTTCAATGCGATTATGTCTCTAAGTCGTGCCTCGACACGTGGGAGCTGTAGTCGCATCGAGGGTGTTACACTCTATGTGCTTCACTTATATCTTTTGAGCTATATAGTTTCTGCTCTAGTGCTTCACTTATATCTTTTAGAGCACGATGGTGGATCTGTTTTATAGAAACTATTGTTCTCTCATGCTTCACTTATATTATTTTGAGAGTCCTTTAGAACAACATGGCAATAATAAAACTTTCATATAAGTGCATTGAATACTATGAGAAGTTTGATACTTGATAATTGTTTTGAGATATGGAGATGGTGATATTTGTAGCGCCCTCGATGCGGCTATATCTCATACGTGTCGAAGCACGACTTAGAGGCATAACCGCATTGGAAGCAATGTCGCAAGTAAGGTAATCTTCACAACATCCCATGTAAATAGATAATAAAAGGGGAAGGTGCATAGTTGGCTTACACTCGCCACGTCAAACAAAGTACATAAATAGCATTACATCATCCAATCACTCATGGCCTGACTACGGTGCCAAAATAAAAGATCAACCCAACATGCGACACGGTCCCGATCGCCCCAACTGAGCACCACTACTGATCATCAAGGAAAGACACATCGTAATGGCGTGAGTCTTCGTCGAACTCCCACTTGAGCTCAAGCGCATCATCTGGAACGGAGTCATCGGGCCCTGCATCTGGTTTGGAAGTAATCTGTGAGCCACAGGGACTCAGCAATCTCGCACCCTCGGATCAAGACTATTTAAGCTTATAGGTAAGGCAAGGTAATATGTGGAGCTGCAGCAAGCGACTAGCATATATGGTGGCTAACCTATTCGCAAAAGAGAGCGAGAAGAGAAGGCAAAGCACGAACGAATAACTAAAGAGCCAACTACAGCAAATATTACTCCAACACCGTGTTCACTTCCCGGAATCCACCGAGAAGAGACCATCACGGTTACTCACACAGTTGATTCATTTTAATTAATTTAAGGTTCAAGTTATCTACAACCGAACATTAACAAATTCCCATCTGCCCATAACCGCGGGCACGGCTTTTGAAAGTTCAAATCCCTGCAGGGGAGTCCCAACTTAGCCCATGACAAGCTATCATGGTCAACGAAGGATATACCTTCTCCTGAGACATTCTGATCAGACTCGGCATCCCGGTTCTACAAGACACTTCGTCAAGTTAAAACAAATCCAGCAACACCGCCCGAATGTGCCGACAAATCCCGATAGGAGCTGCACATATCTCGTTCTTAGGGCACACTCAGATTGTCTAAACTTCCAGTAGGCCAGCCCAGAGTTGCCCCTGGTGGCCACCGGCGGCTGACGAGGTGGACCAACACTCAGAGGAGCACTGGCCCGGGGGGGGGGTTTAAATAAGATGACCCTTGGGCTCCGGAAACCCAAGGGAAAAAGAGGCTAGGTGGCAAATGGTAAAACCAAGGTTGGGCATTCCTGGAAGAGTTTTATTCAAGGCGAACTATCAAGGGGTTCCTATTATTACCCAACCGCGTAAGGAACGCAAAATCCGGGAACATAACACCGATATGCCGGAAACTAGGGCGGCAAGAGTGGAACAAAACACTAGGCAAAAGGCCGAGACTTCCACCCTTTACCAAGTATATAGATGCATTAAGATAACAAGATAATATAATGATATCCCAACAAGAAAAATAATGTTCCAACAAGGAACTGTCTCCAATCTTCACCTCCAACTAGCAACGCTATAAGATGGGCTGAGCAAAGCGGTAACATAGCCAATCAACGGTTTGCTAGGACATGGTGGGTTAGAGGTTTGACATGGCAATTTGGGAGGCATGATAAGAAAGTGGTAGACATCATAGCATAGGCATAGAAAAAGAGCGAGCATCTAGCAAAGCAAAGATAGAAGTGATTTCGAGGGTATGATCATCTTGCCTGCAAAGTTGTCAGAGTTGACTGGATCCTCGAAAGCAAACTCAACGGGCTCCTCGTTAGTGAACTCGTCTCCCGGCTCTACCCAAACAAGACAAACAAGCAAAAAGGACACAATCAACCACGTGCAAAACTCAAACATGATGCAAACATGGTATGCTATGCGGGATGCGATATGTGATGCATATGCAAGATTTTACAAGGGATGAATGAACCTGGCCTCAACATGGAAATCCAAGTGTGCCACTAGAAAGGTGAGGTGATTTCGGTTGAAATCGATATAAAAAACGCCGGAATCGGATGCACGGTTTGGAAATGGCAAGCAATTCAAATATGCCAACGGTCTGCGATAAACAGCAAGTAGCCATCAAAATGTAACAAGATGAACATGCTACAACACCCAAACATGACAACAAAATACATGGCGGGGATCCATTCATGATGCTTAACAAAATATGAACACTCAGCTACGGCCAATTCATCCATTAACAAGTTCAAACAAGCATGGCAAAAGTGCAATTGGTAAACAGGTTTCAAACTTAGTGAAATCAACACTTGTCTGGAATTTCAGATCAGGTAGCACACTTTGAAGCATGCAAACTATATGCTATAGGACCTTAACATGATAAAGCAAGGCATGGCATGGAGCTACTCAAAGAGCTTAACAAAAGTCCCTTAGTGACCTTGAGCCAAAAGGGATCAGAAAATACAATTGCTAGAATGTGAACATGGTAAAAACATAATCAGATTACAGACTTAGAGAAAAACTGGAGCATGCAAATCAGATATCAAGTAGGCATGTTTACGAGCTCGATGCACTCACTACAGAGCAAGGCATGACAATCTAATCATACACCCATCAAGAATACACATTATATAAGCTAGACATGGCAAGAACAACAACATAGCATGCACGGATCAACTACAACATCCTCGGCAAAATCGCTAACAGGTAGCCAATCTGCCCAGATTCACGAAATAGCAAAAGTAGAGCTCGATTGACTCAAGCTAGGGTGCTCCATAATTTCACACAAAGACATGGATGGATATAGCACTACAAGATTAACAAATCATCCTTAACTATCATCCTCAAAAGAGTCAAGGATCACTAGGAAACAACATGAACATATGGCATATTAATAAAAACAAACCAAGGACTTAGTGAAATTGCTAAGTCCCTGAAATCAGCATTAACGAATGCACCACTTTGCAAGCTTGTGCTAGTCACCTCACACATCACAAAAATACATGGATGGCACCTCTGGAAAGATGGCAAAGCATATAACAAAACTCATGTAGAGCTCAGGGGCTTATCATGCACACAATAATCATGGCAAAAATGACAAATAGCTATTTGGAGCTGCAGATCTGACAACTAACTCAAATAGCACTCTTCCAACAGCATTTCGTTCATCAAGATGAATTCAAATGAAAATGATGCAATGAGATAAAATGATGTGCTCTCTGAGACAAACATTTTGATATGCTATACGCCCAAAACGGATCTACGGATGCAAAGTTACGGCACGATAATAGAAAAATAATTAGGGTTAGGGATAAAAGTCAACCGAGGAGGGGATCTTAGATCTGGATCTGGCACGGTTCCAGATGCACCTCGCCGGAGTCACTGTAGCAAAACTCGCCAGAGACGTCGCTGGAGTTGGGGAGGAGGCCGGAGAGGGCTTGGGGGTGCCGGATCTGCCGGCGGAGGAGGCCCGGGTCGGAGTTGGGGTTGGCCGGAGCCGCACGGCGCGGTCACCGGCGTGGTCATAGGCGGCGCCCCGGCCGCCGGAGTTGAGGCGAGGGGCGGCGAGGTGGTCCGGCCGCCGCAGTTGACGAAGGGCGGCGAGCGGGCTCTCTGGCGCGGCGCGGCGAGGGAGGATGACGCGGGCGGCGCGCGGGCTCGAAGGGCCGGACGCGGGCTCTCCGGACGCGCCGGGTGGCCGCTCGCGATTAGCTGCGGGCGGCGGCGGACGCTGTCCGGCCGGACCGGACGTGTCCGGCGTGGCGAGAGACGATTTTTTTAGGGTTTGGGGAAGAAGGACCCATGGATTTAGGAGGGGGGATATTTATAGGCATAGAGGGAGCTAGGAGTGTCCAAATGAGGTGCGGTTTTCGGCCACGCGATCGTGATCAAACGCTCTAGATGATGGAGAGGGTTTTTGGTGGGTTTTGGGCAAAATTGGAGGGGTGTTGGGCTGCAACACACACGAGGCCTTTTGGGTCCCTCGGTTAACCGTTGGAGCATCAAACGAAGTCCAAATGGTACAAAACTTGACAGGCGGTCTACCGGTAGTAAACCAAGGCCGCTTGGCAAGTCTCGGTCCAATCCGGAAATGTTTAACCCTACACACGAAATAAAGGTAGAAATGACCACCGGAGGAGAACGAAGCACCAGAATGCAAAACGGACAACGGGGAAAATGCTTGGATGCATGAGACGAACACATATGCAAATGCAATGCACATGATGACATGATATGAGATGCATGACAATGACAACAACACACGGAGACAAAAACCCGAACCCGAGAAAATAAAATAACTTAGCGCCGGAAAACGACAAGAATTGGAGTACATATTAGGTAAAATACATCCGGGTGTTACAACACTCCACCACTACGAAAGGATCTCGTCCCGAGATCTAGGACTGGAAGAACGCGGGGTACTCAGAACGGAGGTGATCCTCGCATTCCCAGGTGGCTTCACGGTTGAAATGGTGTGACCACTTGACTTTGAGGAATTTGATTGACTTATTGCGAGTCTTGCGTTCAGTCTCTTCAAGAATTGCAACAGGGTGCTCACGGTAAGAGAGATCTTCTTGGAGCTCAATGTCTGCGAAGTTGACGGTGCTTTCAGGTGTCTCGAAACACTTGCGGAGCTGAGAGACATGGAACACGTCATGCACATTTGCCAAGTTTGAAGGAAGCTCGAGTTGATAGGCGAGATCACCTCTCTTGCTGACGATCTTGAAAGGTCCCACGTATCTAGGGGCAAGCTTCCCTTTGATACCGAAGCGACGAGTACCTTTCATAGGAGAGACGCGGAGGTAAACATGATCTCCAATCTCGAAAGCCAAATCACGGTGCTTACTATCATAGTAGCTCTTCTGGTGCGATTGCGCTACTTTGAGGTTTTCTCTAATGACTTTACACATCTCCTTTGCCTCTGTGATTAAGTCATTTCCCAGAAGTTGACGTTCACCGGTTTCAGACCAGTTGAGAGGGGTACGGCACTTCCTGCCATACAGAATTTCGAATGGGGCCTTGCCCGAACTTGCTTGAAAACTGTTGTTGTAGGAAAATTCAGCGTATGGAAGACAATCCTTCCACTTCATGCCAAAGGAGATCACACAAGCCCTGAGCATATCTTCAAGAATCTGGTTGACATGCTCGACTTGACCGCTAGTTTGAGGATGGAAAGTTGTACTGAAGCGGATGTTGGTGCCCATGGCCTTCTGAAAAGACTCCCAAAACTTGGAGGTAAAGATGCTGCCACGGTCTGAAGAGATCACCTGTGGGATACCGTGCAGCGAGACAATCCGAGAGGTATACAGCTCCGCCAATTGAGCTGCAGTGATTGACTCTTTGATAGGCAGAAAGTGAGCCACTTTAGTGAGTTTGTCGATGACAACGAATATAGCATCATTGCCACGCTTGGACTTTGGAAACCCAGTCACGAAGTCCATCTCAATGTGGTCGAACTTCCATTCTGGAATGGCAAGAGGTTGGAGGAGACCAGCTAGCCTTTGGTGTTCTGCCTTCACTCTTCTACATACATCACACTCATTCACGAACTGAGCAATCTCGCGCTTCATTCGAGTCCACCAATAAGCCTTCTTGAGGTCCTGATACATCTTCGTGCTCCCAGGGTGGATGGAGAGGAGTGAATTGTGAGCCTCTTTCATGATAACCTTACGAAGATCACCTTTGGGCACAACAATACGATCCTCGAAGAAGAGAGTATCCTCGTCATCAAGGCGGTAGGACTTGTACTTGGGTTGGCTCTTGGCAATCCCAATCTTCACCTTCTTCACCATAGCATCAAGAAGCTGAGCTTGGCAAATCTGGTCTTCCAAGGTAGGAGAGACTTGAAGGTTGGTGAGGAAACCTGGAGGAACAACTTGCAGATTGAGTTTGCGGAAAGCATCACAAAGCTCGGGTTGATAAGGGTTGAGAATCAGGCTGTTACAATAAGCCTTCCTGCTCAAAGCGTCAGCAATCACATTGGCCTTGCCTGGAGTATACTCGATACTCGGATTATACTCTTGAATCATTTCGTCCCATCGAGTCTGCCTGAGGTTGAGATTAGGCTGAGTGAAGATGTACTTGAGACTCTTGTGGTCAGTGAGAATGTCCACTTTTCTTCCCAATAAGAGATGTCTCCAAGTCAAAAGAGCATGCACAACTGCCGCCAACTCGAGGTCATGAGTGGGGTAGTTCTTCTCGTTGGGCTTCAACTGGCGAGAGGTATAAGCCACAACTTTCTTCTCTTGCATCAACACTACACCAAGACCATGAAGAGAGGCATCACAGAATACCTCGAACGGTTTGGATTCATCAAGAGGAGTCAGAACTGGAGCAGTGACCAATTTCTCTTTCAAAGTGTTGAAAGCGATGTCACATTCCGGAGACCAAACGTACTTGACGTGCTTCTGGAGAAGGTTTGAAAGAGGCTTCGCGATCTTTGAAAAGTTCTCAACAAACCTTCGACAATAGCTTGCGAGACCGAGGAAGCTGCGGAGTTGCTTCATGTTCTGAGGTGGTTCCCAATTCACAATTGCAGACACCTTCTCAGGATTCACCGCAATGCCCTTGGCAGAGATGATATGCCCAAGATAAAGAACCTCATCGAGCCAAAATTCGCACTTGGAGAACTTGGCGTAGAACTGGTGTTCCCTGAGCTTATCGAGCACCAAACGCAAGTGCTTGGCATGATCTTCCTTGTTCTTAGAAAAGACCAGAATGTCGTCGAGATAGACCAAAACAAAGTCATTTGTGTAGGCGTTGAAGATGAAGTTCATCATGCGAGAGAAAGTCGGAGGAGCGTTGACGAGGCCAAAAGACATGACAGTGTATTCATATGAACCATAGCTTGTCCTGAAAGTCGTCTTGGGAATATCTTGCTCACGGATTCGAATCTGGTGATAACCCATACGGAGATCAAGCTTGGAGAATACTTGGGCACCTTTGAGTTGTTCGAACAGATCGTTGATGTTGGGAAGTGGGTATTTGTTCTTGATAGTCCTCTTGTTCAATGGATGATAGTCAACACAAAGTCGGTCCGTTCCATCCTTCTTCTTCACAAAAAGAACTCCACAACCCCACGGAGAGGAACTAGGTGGATGAGACCCATTCGCTCTTGAATATCGAGTTGTTTCTTCAGCTCCTTCAACTCTTCAGGTCCGAGCTTGTAAGGACGCATGCAAACAGGTTCCGTGCCAGGCTCAAGATTGATGACGAATTCAACTGGCCGGTGTGGAGGCATTCCTGGAAGCTCTTCTGGAAAGATGTCTTGATATTCGTAAACGACTGGAATTTGCGAGATGGCATCCAGTTCACCCTTCTCATTGAGAGAAAACAGACGGATTGTATTATCTCGAGCAGCAAAGACAATTACATCCTTAGACGAATGAGTCAATTGAATCTGCCTGGCTGCACAATCAAGCTGAGCCTTGTGCTTAGAAATCCAATCCATCCCGAGAATAAGATCAATATCCGAGTTACCAAGGATCATTGGAGAAGCCAGAAACTTGAAATCACCCATCATGATAGAAATATCCGGAATCTCGTAGTTTGCGAGCAAACATCTACCCGGAGACACAACTGCTAATGGTTTATGCATAACTTGAGAATACCACCCATCTTAGATGCAAAAGGTCTCGAGATGAAACAATGCGATGCACCAGTGTCAAAAAGAACTTTAGCAGGAACATCGTTAACAGGAAGGTTACCCATGATGACCTCTGACGAGTCCTCTGCCCGAGGTGCATTCACCATGTTGACCTTGGCGTACTTGGGGTTATGCTTGACCACAGCAGTACTTGCCGATCTCACAGGAGGAGGAGGAGGGAGACGCCTCTGATTGAAGCATTTGTTGGCATAGTGACCCTTCTGTTGGCACTTGTTGCACGTGACCTCTGAAAGCAGACGGTGATACGGAGCACTCGATCTTGGAGCTTGAGGTGAAGTCTTGTTCTGAAAGCCAGGGTTGGGTGGGTGGGAAGATCCACTGCCACCTTTGCTCTTCTGCTGATACGGCTGACGGAACGGAGGAGGAGGAAGCCAATACTTCTGTTGCTTGGCAACTTGAGTAGATGAAGAAGGGGTAGCATCTCTGACTCGCTTCTTGGAAGCATCACACTTCAGTTGAGAAGCCTCTTGCTTCAATGCCATGTTGTAGAACTCATCGTACCTCAAGGGCTCAAAGAGAACAAGAGCTAGCTGGATTTCTTCTTTGAGACCACCCCTGAACTGGTATATCATGCTCTTCTCGTCAGGGACATCCTGCTTAGCAAAGCGGGCGAGCTTCTGAAACAAATTGTTGTAGTCATAGACAGACATAGAGCCTTGCTTCAGGTTGCGGAATTCCTCACGCTTGCTTTCAACCACGCTCTAAGGAATATGATGAGCTTTGAAGTCTTGACGGAATTCATCCCAGGTAATCACACGGCCTCCTCTGGAATCTTTGTACTGCTGGAACCATTCTGCATCTTGGTCTTTGAGTTGGAAGGAAGCGAACTTGCCAAAGTCCTCAGGCCGGACTTTACTGCACTCGAAATGCTTGCACAAGTCCATGAGCCAATCATCAGCATCAGTTGCCTCAACACAATTGCTGAAGGTCTTTGGCTGGTTTGCAAGGAATTGGTTGAGTGTAGCAAAGTGATTCTGATTGTTGCCTTGGTTGCCTTGGTTCGCTTGGTTCGCTTGATTGCGCTCTTGAAGAATTTGCATGATCAACTGCGTGTTTGCATTGGTAGAGGCCATCACAGCTTGCCATGCCTCCGGAGGAGGTGGAGGTGGTGGCAGATCCTGATTCTGATTCTGATTGCTTCTCTTACCGGGTGCCATCCTGAAGAGGGTGACATCCATTAGCACATTGACAGATAAAATTGAAGTTGAATCAAGCGGGATGAAATTGCAACATATAGTCTTCACATCCGAACATAAGAACGAATGCATTCCACTTGAAATGGTCACATATCCATAAATTGAGAAGCCACTTAGAATTTAGGTAGAGGAATAAATCAACAAGGTACGGATCAAGAACGAATACTCGGTAAGAAATCCCAATCTCAAACCAAATATCCGTGGAAGAAGAGCTAGAGCTACAAGAATTCCCACCTATGAAACTCCCGAACCTTTCCGGTTATGCAATCAGGTGTTGGGGATACAGGGGAAGCATAATATCTCACCCAAATCTAGCAAATCCTACATCCAGCTGTATCCATCCTTCAACACATAACCGAGAAAAACTCCGGAAACCATCTACCTCAACCTTCAAAAACCATCCGTTATACAAGTTATGGCAATACTCCCGAACTCCCGCCCCAGTACTGGGTGGCGTCGAGGTTATCTCAACAACAACTGCATAAAAGAGATTTTCGATGTCGGCGAACTAAACTCAGGTATTCCAGAACTGCAACGATAAAATTGTGACAACAACACCTCGGAGCTCAACTCCCCAGGACACCGCCACAACCCCTAAATGACAGGAGGCACCAAGAACAATGTTCTCATCACAAATCCATAGGAACGATTCCAAGATACCCGCGTGATCCTAATTTTTTTTTGTGAAACTTGAGAAGAGAAGAGTCAAAACTCTATGTCAGGATGCCTTACCAAAGCGATGAAGGTACTGGGGAGTAAAAAGAATTCCTAAACTCTCCAATATATAATTCCTAAATGACTCAAAACATTTTTCTAGACTCAAGAACGACTGCTAAAAACGATCAAGTAGTGGGGGCTCCTAATGTCGGGGAAGGCTCTGATTACCAACTTGTAATGCCCTCGATGCGGCTATATCTCATACGTGTCGAAGCATGACTTAGAGGCATAACCGCATTGAAAGCAATGTCGCAAGTAAGGTAATCTTCACAACATCCCATGTAAATAGATAATAAAAGGGGAAGGTACATAGTTGGCTTACACTCACCACATCAAACAAAGTACATAAATAGCATTACATCATCCAATCACTCATGGCCCGACTATGGTGCCAAAATAAAAGATCAACCCAACATGCGACACGGTCCCGATTGCCCCAACTAGGCACCACTACTGATCATCAGGGAAAGACACATAGTAACGGCATGAGTCTTCGTCGAACTCCCACTTGAGCTCAAGCGCATCATCTGGAACGGAGTCATCGGGCCCTGCATCTGGTTTGGAAGTAATCTGTGAGCCACAGGGACTCAGCAATCTCGCACCCTCGGATCAAGACTATTTAAGCTTATAGGTAAGGCAAGGTAATATGTGGAGCTGCAGCAAGCGACTAGCATATATGGTGGCTAACCTGTTCGCAAAAGAGAGCGAGAAGAGAAGGCAAAGCACGAATGAATAACTAGAGAGCCAACTACGACAAACATTACTCCAACACCGTGTTCACTTCCCGGAATCTGCCGAGAAGAGACCATCATGCTTACTCACACAGTTGATTCATTTTAATTAATTTGACGTTCAATTTATCTACAACTGGACATTAACAAATTCCCGTCTCCCCATAACCGCGGGCACGGCTTTCGAAAGTTCAAATCCCTGCAGGGGAGTCCCAACTTAGCCTATGACAAGCTATCACTGTCAACGAAGGATATACCTTCTCCCGAGACATTCCGATCAGACTCGGCATCCCGGTTCTACAAGACACTTCGTCAAGTTAAAAGAAATCCAGCAACACCGCCCGAATGTGCCAACAAATCCCGATAGGAGCTGCACATATCTCGTTCTCAGGGCACATTCAGATTGTCTAAACTTCCGGTAGGCCAGCCCAGAGTTGCCCCAGGTGGCCACCGGCGGCTGACGAGGTGGACCAACACTCAGAGGAGCACTGGCCCGGGGGGGTTTAAATAAGATGACCCTTGGGCTTCGGAAACCCAAGGAAAAAAGAGGCTAGGTGGCAAATGGTAAAACCAAGGTTGGGCATTGCTGGAAGAGTTTTATTCAAGGCAAACTATCAAGGGGTTCCCATTATGACCCAACCGCGTAAGGAACGCAAAATCCGGGAACATAACACCGATATGCCGGAAACTAGGGCGGCAAGAGTGGAACAAAACACTAGGCAAAAGGCCGAGCCTTCCACCCTTTACCAAGTATATAGATGCATTAAGATAACAAGATAATATGATGATATCCCAACAAGAAAAATAATGTTCCAACAAGGAATGGTCTCCAATGTTCACCTGCAACTAGCAACGCTATAAGAAGGGCTGAGCAAAGCGGTAACATAGCCAATCAACGGTTTGCTAGGACATGGTGGGTTAGAGGTTTGACATGGCAATTCGGGAGGCATGATAAGAAAGTGGTAGACATCGTAGCATAGGCATAGCAAAAGAGCGAGCATCTAGCAAAGCAAAGATAGAAGTGACTTCGAGGGTATGATCATCTTGGCTGCAAAGTTGTTAGAGTTGACTGGATCCTCGAAAGCAAACTCAACGGGCTCCTCGTTAGCGAACTCATCTCCCGGCTCTACCCAAACAAGATAAACAAGCAAAAAGGACACAATCAACCACGTGCAAAGCTCAAACAACATGATGCAAACATGGTATGCTATGCGGGATGCGATATGTGATGCATATGCAAGATTTCACAAGGGATGAATGAACCTGACCACATCTTGGAAATCCAAGTGTGCCACTGGAAAGGTGAGGTGATTTCGGTTGAAATCGATATAAAAACGCCGGAATCGGATGCACGGTTTGGAAATGGCAAGCAATTCAAATATGGCAACGGTCTGCGATAAATAGCAAGTAGCCATCTAAATGCAACAAGATGAACATTCTACAGCACCCAAACATGACAACAAAATACATGGCAGGGATCCATTCATGATGCTTAACAAAAGATGAACACTGAGCTACGGCCAATTCATCCATTAATAGGTTCAAACAAGCATGGCAAAAGTGCACTTGGTAAACAAGTTTCAGACTTGGTGAAATCAACACTTGTCTGGAATTTCAGATTAGGTAGCACACTTTGAAGCATGCAAACTATATGTTGCAGGACCTTAACATGGCAAAGCAAGGCCTTGCATGGAGCTACTCAAAGAGCTTAACAAAAGTCCCTTAGTGACCTTGAGCCAAAAGGGATCATAAAATACAATTGCAAGCATGTGAACATGGCAAAAACATAATCAGATTACAGACTTAGAGAAAAACTGGAGCATGCAAATCAGATAACAAGTAGGCATGTTTACGAGCTCGATGCACTCACTACAGAGCAAGGCATGACAATCTAAGCATACACACATCAATAATACACATTATATAAGCTAGACATGGCAAGAACAACAACATAGCATGCACGGATCAACTACAACATCCTCGGCAAAATCGCTAACAGGTAGACAATCTGCCCAGATTCACGAAATAGCAAAAGTAGAGCTCGATTGACTCAAGCTAGGTTGCTCCATAATTGCACAGAAAGATATAGATGGATAGAGCACTACAAGATTAACAAATCATCCTTACTGATCATCCTCAAAAGAGTCAAGGATCACTAGGAAACAACATGAACATATGGCATACTGATAAAAACAAACCAAGGACTTAGTGAAATTGCTAAGTCCATGAAATCAGCATTAACGAATGCACCACTTTGCAAGCTTGTGCTAGTCACCACACACATCAAAAAAATACATGGATGGCACCTCTGGGAAGATGGCAAAGCATATAACAAAACTCATGTAGAGCTCAGGGGCATATCATGCACACAATAATCATGGCAAAAATGACAAATAGCTATTTGGAGCAGCAGATCTGACAACTAACTCAAATAGCACTCTTCCAACAGCATTTCGGGCATAAAGATGAACTCAAATGAAAATGATGCAATGAAATAAAATTATGTTCTCTCTGAGGCGAACATTTTGATATGCTATACGCCCCAAACGGATCTACGGATGCAAAGTTACGGCACGATGAACATAGCAAAATAATTAGGGTTAGGGATAAAAGTCAACCGAGGAGGGGATCTTAGATCTGGATCTCGCATG
This sequence comes from Triticum aestivum, assembly GCF_018294505.1. Taxonomy (NCBI): domain Eukaryota; kingdom Viridiplantae; phylum Streptophyta; class Magnoliopsida; order Poales; family Poaceae; genus Triticum; species Triticum aestivum. Next base: position 215,279,293 of record NC_057806.1, read on the forward strand.
GTTCCCGATGCACCTCGCCGGAGTCACTGTAGCAAAACTCGCCGGAGACGTCACCGAAGTTGGGGAGGAGGCCGGAGAGGGCTTGGGGGTGCCGGATCTGCCGGCGGAGGAGGCCCGGGGCCGGAGTTGGGGTTGGCCGGAGCCGCGCGGCGCGGTCGCCGGCATGGTCGCGGGCGGCGCCCCGGCCGCCGGAGTTGAGGCGAGGGGCGGCGAGGAGGTCCGGCCGCCGGAGTTGATGAAGGGCGTCGAGCGGGCTCTCTGGCGCGGCGAGGCAGGAAGACACGGGCGGCGCGCGGCCTAGAAGGGCCGGACACGGGCTCTCCAGGTCACGGCAGGTGGCGGCGGCGCCTGCCACGTGGTGGCTCGCGATTAGCTGCGGACGGCGGCGGACGCTGTCCGGCCGGATCGGACGTGTCTAGCGCGGCGAGAGACAATTTTTTAGGGTTTGGGGAAGAAGGACCCATGAATTTCGGAGGGGGGCTATTTATAGGCATAGAGGGAGCTAGGAGTGTCCAAATGAGGTGCGGTTTTCGGCCACGCGATCGTGATCGAGTGCTCTAGACGATGGAGAGGGTTTTGGCGGGTTTTGGGCCAAATTGGAGGGGTGTTGGGCTGCAACACACACGAGGCCATTTCGGTCCCTCGGTTAACCTTTGGAGCATCAAACGAAGTCCAAATATTACGAAACTTGACAAGCGGTCTATCGGTAGTAAACCAAGGCCGCTTGGCAAGTCTCGGTCCAATCCGGAAATGTTTAAACCCCACACACGAAAGAAACGTAGAAATGACCGCCGGAGGAGAACGGAGCGCCGGAATGCAAAACGGACAACGGGGAAAATGCTCGGATGCATGAGACGAACACGTATGCAAATGCAATGCACATGATGACATGATATGAGATGCATGACAATGACAACAACACACGGAGACAAAAACCCAAACCCGAGAAAATAAAATAACTTAGCGCCAGAAAACGACAGGAGCTGGAGTACATATTAGGTAAAATACATCCGGGGTGTTACAATATTAGAGTCATACTAGTTGAGTAGTTGTAAATTTGAGAAATACTTGTGTTAAAGTTTGTGATTCCCATAGCATGCACGTATGGTGAACCGTTATGTGATGAAGTCCGAGCATGATTTATTTATTGATTGTCTTCCTTATGAGTGGCGGTCGGGGAAGAGCGATGGTCTTTTCCTACCAATATCCCCCTAGGAGCATGCGCGTAATACTTTGCTTTGATAACTTGTGGATTTTTGCAATAAGTATGTGAGTTCTTTATAACTAATGTTGAGTCGGTGGATTATACGCACTCTCACCATTCCACCATTGCTAGCCTCTCTAGTATCATGCAACTTTCGCCGGTACCATATACCTTCCTCAAAACAGCCACCATACCTACCTATTTTGGCATTTCCATAGCCATTCCGAGATATATTGCCATGCAAGTTTCCACCGTTCCGTTCTTATGACACGCTTCATCATTGTCATATTGCTTGCATGATCATGTAGTTGACATCGTATTTGGGGCAAAGCCACCGTTCATAATTCTTCATACACGTCACTCATGCATCATTACACATCCCGGTACATAGCCGGAGGCACTCACATAGAGTCATATTTTGGTCTAAGTATTGAGTTGTAATTCTTGAGTTGTAAGTAAATAAAGTGTGATGATCATCATTATTAGAGCATTGTCCCAAGTAGAAAAGGATGATGGATACTATAATTCCCCCACAAGTCGGGATGAGACTCTGGACGAAAAAAAAAGAGGCAAAAAAAGAAGAAAGAAGGCCCAAATAAAAAATGAGAGAAAAAGAGAGAAGAGACAATGTTACTATCCTTTTTCCACACTTGTGCTTCAAAGTAGCACCATGTTCTTCATATAGAGAGTCTCCTATGATATCATTATCATATACTAGTGGGAATTTTTCATTATAGAACTTGGCTTGTATATTCCAATGATGGGCGTCCTCAAAATGCCCTAGGTCCTCATGAGCAAGCAAGTTGGGTGCACACCCACTTAGTTTCTTTTGATGAGCTTTCATATACTTATAGCTCTAGTGCATCCATTGCATGGCAAGCCCTACTCACTCACATTGATATCTATTAATGGGCATCTCCATAGCCCGTTGACACGCCTAGTCGATGTGAGACTATATTCTCCTTTTTGTCTTCTCCACAACCACCATTCTGTTCCACCATAGTGCTATATCCATGGCTCACGCTCATATCTTGCGTGAAGATTGAAAAAGTTTGAGAACATTAAAAGTATGAGACAATTACTTGGCTTGTCATCGGGGTTGTGCATGATTTAAATATTTTGTGTGATGAAGATAGAGCATAGCCAGACTATATGATTTGGTAGGGATAACTTTCTATGGCCATGTTATTTTGAGAAGACATGATTGCTTAGTTAGTATGCTTGAAGTGTTATTATTTTTATATCAATATTAAACTTTTATCTTTAATCTTATGGATCTGAACATTCATGCCACAATAAAGAAAAATTACATTGAGAAATATGTTAGAAAGCATTCCACATCAAAAATTCTTCTTTTATCATTTACCTACTCGAGGACTAGCAGGAATTAAGCTTGGGGATACTTGATACGTTTATAACCTATCTATAATTTTTGATTGATCCATGCTATTATATTATCTATTTTGGATGTTAATGGGCTTTATTTTACACTTTTATATCATTTTTGGGACTAACCTACTGATCGGAGGCCCAGCCCAAATTGTTGTTTTTTGCCTATTTTAGGGTTTCGAAGAAAAGGAATATCAAATGGAGTCCAAACGGAATGAAACCTTTGGGAAGGTGATTTTCTCAACAAACGTGATCCAGGAGACTTGGAGTGGCCGTCAAGAAACAAGGGAGGAAGGCATGAGGCAGGGGGGCGCACCTACCCCCCTGGGCCCTCCGTTGCTCCACCGACGTACTTCTTCCTCCTATATAAGTCCACGTACCCCCCAAACATCCAGGAGCACCACGAAAACCTAACTCCACCACTACAACCTTCTATACTCGAGAGATCCCATCTCGGGGCCTTTTCCGGAGCTCTACCGGAGGGGGCATTGATCACGGAGGGCCTCTACATCAACTCCATGGCCTCTCCGGTGATGTGTGAGTAGTTTACTTCAGACCTACGGGTCCATAGTTATTAGCTAGATGACTTCTTCTCTCTCTTTGGATCTCAATACAAAGTTCTCCTCGATTTTCTTGGAGATCTATTCGATGTAATCTTCTTTTGCGGTGTGTTTGTCGAGATCCGATGAATTGTGGGTTTATGATCCAGATTATCTATGAACAATATTTGATTCTTCTCTAAATTATTTGATGTATGATTGGTTTATCTTTGCAAATCTCTTCGAATTATCAATTTGGTTTCGCCTACTAGATTGATCTTTATTGCAATGGGAGAAGTTCTTAGCTTTGGGTTCAATCTTGCGGTGTTCGATCCCAGTGACAGAAAGGGAACCAATACGTATTGTATTGTTGCCATCGAGGATAAAAATATGGGGTTTATATCATATTGCATGAGTTTATCCCTCTACATCATGTCATCTTCCTTAAAGCATTACTCTGTTCTCTTGAACTTAATACTCTAGATGCATGCTGGATAGGGTCGATGTGTGGAGTAATAGTAGTAGATGCAGGAAGGAGTCGGTCTACTTGTCTCGGATGTGATGCCTATATACATGATCATACCTAGATATTCTCATAACTATGATCAATTCTATCAATTGCTCGACAGTAATTCGTTTACCCACCATAATACTTATGCACTTGAGAGAAGCCACTAGTGAAACCTATGGCCCCCGGGTCTATCTTCCATCATATTAATCTTCCAATACTTAGTTATTTCCTTTGCCATTATTTTACTTTGCATCTTTATTTCTCTTTATCATAAAAATACCAAAAATTATCTTATCATATCTATCAGATCTCACTCTCGTAAGTGACCGAGAAGGGCTTGACCACCCCCTTCATCGCGTTGGTTGCGAGGTTCTTATTTGTTTGAGTAGGTGCGTGGGACTTGAGCGTGATCTCCTACTGGATTGATACCTTGGTTCTCAAAAACAAAGGGAAATACTTACGCTACTTTGCTGCATCACCCTTTCCTCTTCAAGGGAAAACCAACGTAGTGCTCAAGAGGTAGCAGATACCGACCACAAGAAAAATATTGCATGTGTGCGATGGATAATGCCGACTGGTAGTGTGTGTGCATGCATGCACGAGAGAAAGTTAGTGGTACAATTATAAAGAGAAGACGACTGTGTGGTTGTAAAAGACTAGGTGAGGTCATAATCAATGTAAAGTTGAATTCAAATATTTGAATAAGAGATCATGATGTTTGAAACCCATGCATGCGTGAATATAACTGAGATATGCGCGGTGTGGTTTGGAAATGAGCATGTTGTACTGTATACACATTGAACAAGGTCAGACTGATTTGAATTTGAGATACCGATGGCAGACATCGTTTGGACACATTGCATCCGTGCATGGACACACTATTCTAAGTGGAGATGATGGGTGGCTTTCACATCACATATCTATATCTATACCCCTATATTATATTTTATATTTTTTATATGGTGTGCGGATAACTTTAACTTTGAAAGATGGTCGTTTGATGAAGCCAATCCGATGGTGCAGAGATGGCAAATTCGAGCACTACTGGCCATTGGATATCATCTAGATTCCACCAGATTTTGCCACATGTACAATCTAGAAGACTCCATTGTTGAACTTAAGCATAATACACAAACCTCAAAACACAAGCACTTCTTCTTTGTTCTAGAATCTTCCGTATCAGAATTGCCCAAATGTTTTTCTACATGATTTGCCATTATTTGTTTTTACTTTATGCTTTACAACGCACAATTCCATGAGTCTTGAAATAGATTAGCTTTCTTATCAAACCTAGATGGTTTTGAATGAAATGAAGTATAAGAATTAAACGGACATCTACATCATGCATATATGACTCAAAGCTTACATGCTATAATGTGGTATTTATTCATAATTTTATTGCCAAATCTCATGCGTGCAATGCACGTGTACCTTACTAGTCTAAATGGTGTTTGTGTGTGTGTTGTGTGTGTTAAACACATTGTATGTAGTATCATACATGGTTTAGATTCTGAACATCTAGCTAGAGCATACATGTACTATGATTTGAATTCAACATAAAATGGATAAATGTATTTGAATTTGATATTGTATGTACATGTAGTTCATATTTATATAGGAATTTACTTCTCCTATATTCATGTCATGTGTCGTGAAGATAATATTTAGATGGTTGTATAACTAACCCGAGTACAATCCCATTAAACAGGGAAAATTTACTCAAATTTAGTCCATATGCTAGACAACACACATTGTTTTTTTATTGTTGAGGGAAGTGCAAATTGTTTTGCTACTGTACACGTTATGTCTGTTGTCCTGATTTTTTTATTTTTTTTTGTTGTATTTGAATGCATTTCTAGTAATATCGTAAAACGGTACATAGCTCTCTCTAGTGATGAGGTGCGAATTGTCTTTTTTTGGTACACTTTAAGCTTGTTTTCCCGAAATTCCAAGCTGCGCCTTGTTATGCCAAAGTTTCAAGTTAGCGTCTCTATCTATCGTGATGCGAAACTCCCGCCTATTCAACCTGCGCCTTGTTACCCTGAAATATTTAAGATATATCTTTGTCTCGTTGTTCTTCGACAACTCCCTCCATCTCAACCCGCGCCTTGCTATCCAAAAATTACAATGCGCGCGAAAACTCCCACCTCCTGTGAAATCCCGACACGAGAAATGCCCGTGATACCCCTGAACCGAAAGAACCGCCTAGCTCAAATCGGTGGGGGTACTTTCATAACTTACCCCACATTTCGGACAAGGGTGTCCCTAAGCCATGGTTCCCCACTCCCATCCCATCCGCCCACCCATTCGTACATCGAGGCCACGAAATCCCGCGAATCCCCACACCCTCCTCCGCCCGCCACCCAGCCGGAGTCTCTTCCCCGACGACGTCATCCACAACAACACATCGACGTCCCTCATCCACCGTACCGGATGAAGATCCATCGTCGATCTCGTCGTCCCGCCGGTCCAGCCACCCCGTCCTCCACCTCCAAGGAGCTGCCCCCACGTTCCCCTCGTCTTTCGTGCCACCTCCATTTGCACACCGTCGTCTTCACCTACACCCCCAGAAGAGCGGTATCATCACTGTTTCCTCGGATGAAGTTGAGGCCTAATCGGCGCCACCAAAGAGGTTGTACACTAATCGCCGCATTTTCTTCTTGATTTGATCTCATGGTGCTGCCAGCGGTCGGTCCCCAGCCGACATGGCACGGCTCCATCCACGGCAGTGTTGCTGGCCACTTCCTCCACGGTGTCGCTCCATTAGCAGTGACGTCCACATCAGTAGGAGCTGTTGTTGCTCTGCTCTTGCTCTTGCTATTTCTATTTCTCGCGCTACTGCTCTCGCTCCTTCTCTTGCTTGTGATGTTGCTCCAATTTAGCTACAC